>NC_136999.1:31234300-31414300 GCF_032717465.1 Coenobita brevimanus | reverse complement strand
TTATGTGATTAACCCTTAGCTTAGACAAAATGTAAGGAGACCCGACCATCCGTGTGTTTCATAGCTTACTCACGAGACACAGGTGTGCTATACTTTCATCATCAATTTAACTATACAAGTGCAGTTGAAATTAAAATGTCAATTGCACTGGGCAAGGCATGTGGTAAAATGTTACCCGTCAGCGTTTCCGAGCTATGACTATACATGCATAGGATGTATTCTGAGTAAATATAATACTATGCTACTTAAGCACATTAATTCATGTGACATGAGAATAAAGTAGTAATAAAATCACTAGTCTTTTACATATATGAAAGTATATAGATGCCATATTTCAAAGAAATATTGGTCGTGACTCTAATGAGATAGGTAGACGCTCCTTTAATGTCCATTACCATGCCTTAGGTGTATACTTTCTCTCTCTCTCTCTCTCTCTCTGTAAGTGTGTGTGTGTGTGTGTGTGTGTGTGTGTGTGTGTGTGTGTGTGTGTGTGTGTGTCAGACACGCGAGTCGAAATTCACGAACTCTGAACCCCAGACGCTTTGGCGTTGACAGTGCTGACTGTATCACCAAAATCTGACCGGGTCTGTACATCCCCTCCATGACCACAGTACCTCTCCCCTTCTGCCTGGATTCTACTCCTCTCTCTTTCTGCCTGAATTCTCTCTCTCTGCAAATCTTCTGCCAACTTCTCTCTTGCAAACTGCCTCTCCCTTTCCTCTGCTGCCAACTTCTCTCTCGCAAACTGCCTCTCCTTTTCCTCTGCTGCCAATTTCTCTCTTGCAAACTGCCTCTCTCTCTCTCTCTCTTTCCTTCAGCTCCATCTTCTTCAATTGGAGTTGGAGTTGTCCATCAGTTACAGGACCCAGTGGAATAAATGGGGTAGAGTGGTACACATGAGAGTTGTACACAGGACGAGTTGCCGGAATAATGGGGGGTACATCAAAGTGCACTGATGAACCCCTATCTCCCGTCTCCCACATGGATGTCAGCATAACTGGACTGCGGCATTGTACTCGCAGAAGGAGTAGGGGCAACTGATACACTACTGGTGAGTTGACCAGGTGGCATAAATGGACGAAGAGTGTCATGTCTTTTACCCCCAAGACTCTCGAGACTACTGGTTCAACTCGGCTGATCTGGGAGGACCTCAGTCAACTGACCCACTTGGAGAGTGGACTGCCAATTGGTTGGAGTTGCAGAGCGTTGCACCATTTCACTGAGAAAATTTACACAAGCCTCCCTTGTCAAGCCCGATAAATCTCCCCTATACAGTGAGCACATCATCCTCAGCTCATCAACAGACCGCTGTTCAAGCTGCAACAAGTCTGGCTGCATGGCCAGAAACTGCCGAACATCCTGCTCAGTCAAGAGGTGAAGTGGGTATTGTGGAACCTCCACCACAGTAAAAGTCCAATCCAACTTTCACACAACCCAAGTGGTGTAATGGGTACAAAATAACCTTTTTAACCCTTATGGTTGCTGCAAAAACTGAAATATCTTTACGAGGTCGCCACTGTCACGAATGCTGTCCTGTAAGAGAGAAGACCCTGGCCTACACCTCCTTAATGCAAGGGCTGACCATCTCACACCAAACCTCCAAAAGACAACACTGTGAACAGACACTACCGCGAGGTAGATCTGTTGGGTCCAAGTTCTCTGGGACTATGATGCATGGGGCGGGATTCCGATGTGACTCCGATAATTACAACAAGTCCAAGATGGAGACAGAACTCCATCCCAAAAGATATTTCAGATTCTATTGCAGCACCAACAACAACTCTACCAATCCATCTTTATCCCTTCACCAAGTTGCAATGCCCTGTTGGAAATTATGCCCAAATAATGTAGTACTCGGTTCAGCAACCAGCTGACACTGGATGTAGGCCTATTGCTGACCCCAGCTGCTGGAAATAACCTATAGCCAACTTGATCAGACCAGCAAAACACAAGGTTGACAGGGCGTAGGGACTATTACGAGGATAACCACCCTGTAATGTATACGTCTACCCGAGGCCAACACCCCCTCCTCCTTGTAGTATGCCACCCCGTCATACACTAAAATACAGCTGAGCAATGCAATTACTGTGGTCCAGGCCCGTAGCCATGGGGGGGCTATTGGGGGGCTTAGCCTCCCCAAAAAAACTCGTGTAATCGTATGATTTGCCTACACACAAACCGGGAAAATATACGAAAATTCAAGCCAGATATACTACTTATTGATGACACATGATTCTATACAGCTACATGTTTCCCCTTACACCGCAGGCTTGTTTTGCTTTGACTTGCGGCTCCCGCGGGCATATTCGCGCTCCGACAGACTCCCTAAAAATATTTGCCAAAAATCAGTTATTAGTCCTAGAATATTAAAATCACATATACTTATGGCACATACATTCAACTTTCTCCTTTGGTGTTTGTTGAGCCTCCGTCGAGTACCGTAGGACTTGTGGAGACCTCTGAAGTTGGGTAACGAAGTCTCCACTTTACACTTCTCGACAACTCGTAATATGATTACCACAGCCTGATATTATCACTAGAAACACTAATCTATGATTCTCAAATAGTTTGGAATCCATACTCCCCAAAAGAAACACTGTGAAAGCAATGAAAATTACGAGGGTGTATGACCATCCCACTTCCGATCGTTCGCCACTAGTGTTGTCTATTATTCATAAAAACACTCACAGTTTATATTTCTGTTACTATATAACACTTCTATATATCTACAGTCTTTATCCATAAGTTTCTTTCAGTAATAGTAGTTTATTGTCACTGTAGGGATTCAATTTCTTTCAGTAAAATACGTAGCATTCACTTTCTCGTCCTGTATACTAGCACTGAGAGTGAATGTCACTTTCACCTTCACTCTGATAACCCATAGTATTCATACATGCTAGAGTGAAACTTTCACTTTCATTACTTCTAGTATATATACTCGTATTCTTATAATACCACTCATTTACATTTCTATTTACGTTCTCTACTTTACATTATTTACATTTCTATTTTATTTACACTGTGTTATGCACTGTCACTTGAAGTAACTTATAAAACTATTTTCCACTGTTCACTTATATTTACATTCATTGCTTTCTTCCTGTTTACACATTATTTACAATTCCACTTGCACTGTTTTACTCAATAAAAAGATCATTGTCACTCTCTATCAATTGTCAGCCCTTTACCTCTTTCCACATGAGGTTTAGTAGGGGATAAAGGTCACGGGACCCTTTGCATGGGGCTATAAAGCGGCGGGAGCAAATCAGACATACTCCCACTTTCAAAGACGACAGTGAACTGATAGTGGTGGCCTCCTGCCGCCTGGCTAGGATAGGTGCAATACTACCAACTTCAGCCCTATGAGACCTGCTAATATCTAACAATGAAATGATTGACAGGAAACCAAGACAATACATAATACATTAGGTACTTCCAGGTGAATGTAAATACCGGGGGAGGCAGTGGCTCAATCGGTAGGGAGTTGGCCTGCAGTCCTAACGGACCCGGGTTCAAATCCCGCTGGGGCAGGGAACAGTTTAAGGATTTGAATTTCATAAAAGCAGACTTTACTGATCTACCAAAAGACCCGCTGACATGTCGTAAAAATACCCCCGCTAATACCAATACACCAGTCCTGTATGGGACAGCCCTAGCATATACTCAATATGGATGGTGGGTGTTAGTGCCGAAGTGGTGACATGGAGATGTGTGCGGTACGTAGGAGGACTACTGGGCCTTGAAAGCCTGCTGTGAAGCCTATGCCCAGAGTCGGTCACATAAAAAAAAAAAAATCACTTAGGCTTCTCCCTTCCCTCCTTATATGTATATTTATTACAAAAATAGATTATACGGCATATTTCAAGGGGAAATAAACAGCGAAAATTAGCGAACGAGTGCACGTGAGGTGTTGTCAGGTGATAATTAGCCATTTCCAGGTGTATGGCACTATCACTTACCTTATTTCTTTTTTATATATATTATTTGGTATAAGAATAGGGCATAGGGCTTATTTCAATGGATGAAATCAGTGGAAAATTCAAGAAAAGATTTACTTAGCGTAGAATACAGTGTGGTGGCCTGCAGTAATTAGGTAGTTCCAGGTGAATGTAAATATCACTTAGGCTTCTCCCTTCCTTTCTTCTATATATTTTTATTACGAAAATAGATTATATGGCATATTTCAAGGGGAAACAAACAGCGAAAATTAGCGAACGAGTGCACGTGAGGTGTTGTCAGGTGATAATTAGCCAATTCTAGGTGTATGGCACTCTTCCTTACCTTATTTCTTTCTTGTACATATTATTTGGTATAAGAATAGGGCATAGGGTTTTTTTCAATGGATGAAATCAGTGAAACATTCCAGGGAAGATTTACTTAGTGTAGCACGGCCGGGCAGGCGAGAGGATAGGGTAATGGAGGGGAGGTAGGGAGGGGAGTCAAGAATGGGGAGAAATGGCTAAATTGTCAACAATGGATGGGAGTACAGATGAGATTAGGAGTGCTGACTAGTGTTGGACATTGGCAGTACTGATAGATGATACAAGCCACCACTTGAAAGCCCGGGCGAATTCAAAATAACACAGAATCACAAAAGTGTCGCCCCGCGGTATGATTCCTTGCTCCCAAGCGTCACGAAAGTGACGCCCCGCGGTTAAGGGGTTAATGACGGTTATCATATGGTCATGATGTAATTCATTACATGCAAAATAGCTGGTACAGGTTATATGTGTTAGACTGGAATTTAGTTGAACTCGGTTGTGGTTGAATGAACTGTACCAGTGCAGCAGCGGTTTGCAGGTTTATATGGCACGTGCCGCAAGGAAGACGGCGCGCAACACCGATTCTAATTCAAACTTTTACTGGTGAAAACACCGTGAAACCTATCTGGCAGTATGGGCCCTGGCACACTAGATAGTAGGTGCAATGTTGAGCATCACTCAGCCGACAGTGCAGAACAGCACATTGTGGGACAAGTGATAGGTAAGCACGTCTTCTCATAACCTCGTTACCAATATCTGTGCAAGTTTGCAAACTGCAAATACTACTGGAGTTATAAATAGCTTTGAAAAAGGTACAGGTTGAAGCTTATGAAAGTTGAAAAAGTTATGAAGCTTCACGTGTAAAGAATATGGTTCATTTTGATACCAAAAAACTGGTTTCAGCTGGTTTTAGTGCTTGTACTAGTATAGTACAGCATATATTTAGTTCATTACACGTTCATACAATACAATCTAGAAGAAATATACGTGCAAAGAACAGTATAAAAAAATACAGCCCCCCCCTACGATGGAGATGGCCCCCACAAATTTCAAGTCCTGACTATGGGCCTGCTGTGATCACAACTCTGGGCAACTGAAACATGGAAACAGCAGCTAAGTTGGATCAAACCAGCCGAGCTAATCTCAACTGGAGGACCAACGAGAGACACACCCTAATTGAAATCACACTGTCTCAAACCCCTTCACTACACTCACACTAATTAATTGCCCGCTGATCCATTGTAAATGATAATGTAAATGATAGCGTAATGCAACCGATGTAAATAATGCAAACCTAATTAAATACATTCACACAGGATCATAAAACAAGGTGGATGTAGGAAGATAGGTCAAATAAATAAACCAAAATAGTCAAAACACAAAAGTCATGATTTATAAATGCAAAACAAACAAATATATAATGGAATAATAATAAACGATTAATCTGGAAAACGAACTTTATTAGCAACTGTACCCAACATAGCCAAACCCTATTAAAAGCATACTACAACAGATAATACGGTAATAAATGATATTACAATATTTTATAGTATAATATAACCTCCACTCTCCATGCCAGCTTAGCGAGAAATCAAGACCTTCTCTCCCTGTGGCCGGCAGGAGACTGACCCTCTATCGCTTATCTTTTTTGTTATTTTTTTCTATTTTTTTTTCCCTATCGACCATTGAGGCCGGAGCCTCTGGTCATTAAGGGAAATATATATATATATATATATATATATATATATATATATATATATATATATATATATATATATATGTATATATATTGACACATACATACATATATATACGAACATATATCTATATACATACATACAGACATACACACATCCATGCATATGAACATACACACTTTCATGCACACGTACATATATATATAATAATTTTTATTTTATTATTTTTTTATAGTTTTATTTTTATTATTTTTATTTATTTTTTATATTTTTAACCTTATAACACTTATAATCAAAAATACCTAATCTAAATACCCTAAAACTAACCACCTAGCAGACAAATCGCTAACCTATACTAAATCCTAAGAGACAAATAACTAGACCTAACTAATGTTACAAAAGCCTCGACCAGGAGAACACCATCGACTGCAGATATGTAATGCCTTTCTACATTACATACCTGCACTCATCACCTGGTGACTGTCAGTCGAGGCACAGCCTAATATAGGGGACATCAATATATGAAAGGGAACCAGACGAGTCAGGAACATTTCCATATACGTTAGCTGTCGTCCCTAATTAGAATAACTTAAGCAAGATAGTATAATGTATTTACATAATTTGTACAAAAAGTGAAAAACCTCGCCCAGCAGATCACCATCGACTGTAAGTGCCTAATACCTTCCTATATTGCACACTTGCACTCATCAGCTGGTGACTGTCAGGCGAGGAACTTGGCTTAATGTAGGGGACATCTATATTAGAAATAGATCGGTGGGAGGAGGAACTATTTAAAATGTGTCAACTGTCAACCCTAATTAATATTACAATATATACATATTTACCGTTGATAAAAACCATAACCACGCAGTAAAAAAGTCACATCACTCTGATCAGTCCGGTCTCTCTCAAGAAAGCCACCAATTTATCAGTCATAACAATGTCCCCATCACCCAGGATGGTGGAAAGGGTGAAGGGAACATCTACTGCGCCGCAGTAATTTATAAGTGAAGCACGTTCACGAATAAATCGCCGACAGCGCAGGATGATATAACTGATAGATAACACCGCATTACAGATGTCACAGTGCGGTGGGAAGCGTCTTTCCATGTAAGGTTTCATGTGAGTTAAAATGGTGGCACTGAGCCGTAACCGTGCCAACATTTTTTCTTCTAGGTGACTGGGACGGTTGGCAGTGTCCCAGTCGCCCAGGTACGGCTTACAAGTTGGAATATTTAGTCTGGTCCACTGACCTTGCCACAGAAGATTTATTGATTTCTTTCCAAGAGATAGACTCGACCGTAGATCACGAGGAACGTCCTAAGTCTCCTCGAGCTCTACAGCCGACTTTGCAAGTAAGTCAGCCTGCTCATTGCCGTAGATACGACAATGACCAGGCACCCTGATCAGCGTGAATGACTTGTTGCATGAATGCAACTTATTAACGATGCGGCCCTGGATCTCGTGAGAGTCCGTAGTGCAAGATGCAATTGCCTGCAGGGCTGATTTTGAATCTGAAAATATGACAAATGAGTCGTGCCTAGAACTGAGAGCATAGTCTATGGCTTTGTCAATAGCAAAAAGTTCTGAAGTAAACACAGATGTATGAGTCAGCAACCGAAACCTGAGGGCACATTCAGTCGACCACACACTTGCACCCACACAATTCACTCGACTTGGAGCCATCGGTGTACAATTGATGGGACCCCAAGTGACGAACAATGATGTTACGAAACAAGTGGTGGACCTCCGCCTCCGGCGCCTTGGCCTTTGGTGCTGGGAGCCATGTAACATCCACTGTAATGCCGGGTGGCTCCCAAGGCACTATATTTTTAAGCACCAACTTGTCACAGTCACTGGGGTCCATACCAAGCTCCTGAGTCAGTAAGTGGAGGTGAGCGGCAAGTGGCCGACGCACCCCCCGCAGAAGGTGGTGGTATTGACGCAGGGGGGTACAGGCCACATTGCCGATATTACATTTCCTAAATGTTCTTATGCCGTAGGACAAGGCCAGGTGGTCACGGCGAATACGGAGGGGAGGCACATTCTCCTCCACTTCCATACGAGCCAAACGGGTACACCGGACAGCTCCAAGACACATTCACAAACATTTATTCTGTGGCACATCCAATCCTTTCAGCATGGCATCGGATGCCAAGCCATACACCTGTGCGCCAAAGTCTAGCTTCGATCGAATAAGGGACTTATACACCATTAATAAAGATTTTCTGTCGGCACCCCAGGTAGTACCCACTAGGTACTTGAGGACATTTAACGGTTTATCACAACGAGCAAGCAAAGTATTAACGTGAAGTTTAAAATTCATTCTACAATCAAAATTTATTCCTAAAAATTTTACAGAATTTTGAAAAGGTACTGCCTGATTATCCAAAGTTAAGCACAAATTAGGTACGTTACGATTAGTGAAGACTATAGCGGCACACTTACATACGGAAAACTTAAATCCCCACTGCAAGGCCCATTGGTGGACGATGTCAAGAGCTGCTTGAATCCGCCCAGCTGAAAATTGTGCATTACGGGAAGAGTGCCAAATTGCACAATCGTCAGCATAGAGCGAGTATTTAAGATTCCTCGGGATGGGAGCTGATGACAGAATATCATTGATCATAATACTAAATAAAGTAGGACTAAGTACACTTCCCTGTGGCACCCCGTTTTCCTGGATAAATATATCCAATGTTACGTTACGGGGCAATTTGACAGAGAAAGTTCTGTCCCTTAAGAAATTTGAAATAAAAATAGGCAAATTTCCTCTTAAACCATAAGCATAGAGCTTCATTAGTATACCGTGTCGCCAGGTCATGTCATAGGCTTTATGGATGTCCAAGAACACCCCTATCATGAATTCTTTATTGGCAAATGCCTCTGCAATACAATGCTCCAAATTCATTAAATGATCTAGTGAACTTCTGTATTTACGGAAGCCACATTGTTGATCATTTAACAAATTCTTCGACTCTAAAACAAAAAGAAGCCTATTGTTAACCCCTTAACCGCGGGGCGTCACTTTTGTGACGCTTGGGAGCAAGGGATCATACCGCGGGGCGTTGCTTTTGTGATTCTGTATTATTTTGAATTCACCCAGGCTTCCAGGTGGGGGCTTGTATCATCCATCAGTACTGCCAATGTCCAACACTAGTCAGTACTCCTAATTTCATCTGTACTCCCATCCATTGTTGACAATTTAGCCATTTCTCCCCGTTCTTGACTCCCCTCCCTACCCCCCCTCCATTACCCTATCCTCTCACCTGCCCGGCCGTGCTACGCTAAGTAAATCTTCCCTGGAATTTTTCACTGATTTCATCCATTGAAATGAGCCCTATGCCCTATTCTTATACCAAATAATATATACAAGAAAGAAATAAGGTAAGTGAGAGTGCCATACACCTGGAATTGGCTAATTATCACCTGACAACACCTCACGTGCACTCGTTCGCTAATTTTCGCTGTTTTTTTCCCCTTGAAATATGCCGTATAATCTATTTTCCTAATAGATATACATATAAGGAGGGAAGGGAGAAGCCTAAGTGATATATACATTCACCTGGAACTACCTAATTTATAATGTATTGTCTAGATTTCCTGCTAATCATTTCAGTGAAATACATAGCTGTTTCAAGAGCTACGTTGGTAGTACTGAATATCCCCTAAGTAGGCCTCCACCCGGCCCTCCCCTATCAGTTCTCTCTCATCTTCCGAAGAGGAGGTACGTCTGTTCCTCTTGCTGACTTCAGGGCCTTTTTCACCCCCATGCAAAGGGCCCTGTGACCTTTACCCCCTACTAAACCTCGTGTGGAAAGAGGTAAAGGGCTGACAATTGATAAAAGAGTGACTACGATCTTTCTATTGAGTAAAACAGTGCAAGTGGAATTGTAAACAATGTGTAAATAATGTGTAAACAGCAAGTGAAAGTAATGAATGTAAATATACGTGAACAATGGAAAATAGTTTTATAAGTTACTTCAAGTGACAGTGCATAACACAGTGTAAATAAAATAGAAATGTAAATAACGTAAATAAAATAGAGAACGTAAATAGAAATGTAAATGAGTAGTAGTTTAAGAGAACGAGTATATACCCTTGGAGTAATGAAAGTGAAAGTTTCACTCTAGCATGTCTGAATACTGTGAGTTATGAGAGTGAAGATGAAAGTGACATTCACTCTCAATGCTAGTATACAGGACGAGAAAGTGAATGCCATGTATTTTACTGAAAGAAATTGAATCCCTACAGTGACAATAAACTAATACTACTGAAGGAAACTTATGGATAAAGACTGTAGATACATATAAGTGTTATATAATAATAGAAATATAAAGTGTGAGGGGTTTTATGAATAATAAATGACAGAGTATCAAGAGCGAACTAGCGCAAGTGCGGCGGTCAGACGCGCTCATAATTTTCATTGCTTTCACAATGGTTTTTTTTTGGAGTATGAATCCCAAACTACTTGAAAATCATAGAGTAGTGTTTATAGTGTTAATATCTGGCTGTGGTAATCATATTACGGGTTGTCGGGAAGTGTAAAGTGGAGACTTCGTTACCCAACTTCAGAGGTCTCCACAAGTCCTACGTTAACTGACGAAGGCTCAATAAACATTCCAGGAGAAAGCTGAAGGTATGTGCCATAAGCATATGTAATTTTAATATTCTAGGACTAATAACTGATTTTTGGCAAATATTTTTTGAGAGTCTGCCGGAGCCCGAATAACCCCGCGACACACGCAAAACATCGGTAAACATGCCCGCGGTGTAGGGGTTAACCATACGTTCCATGACCTTACATAGACAAGAAGTCAACACAATAGGACGAAATGAAGTGGGATTCATGAGACGACCAGCCTCTTTGGGTATCGGTATGACGTGCGCAAAGTGCCATGAGTTTGGGAACATTTGAGACGCCCAAATCTCATTATACAATGCTAACATCTTAATCAGGTTGTCCTGATTAAGATGCTGGATCATACCATACGTGATGGTGTCTGGTCCAGGGCTGGTGTTTTTAGAGGATTTAAGAGCAAGGAGCAGTTCATCTAGCATAAACTCTTGGTTGTACGGGGAGTCTACGTCTTCTGTGGCAAAGTCTAATATCTGTAGCTCAGCCATGTGTTTATGATGTTGAAAACGCGGGTCATAATTGGCTGAGCTACTTACATGAGAAAAACTCCTGGCGAGGATGTTAACAATGTCCACGGGCTCGTCATAGGTGGTGTTATTCACCTGCAAGGTGGTCACAGGGAAGTATGGGCGTTTATTATTTAATAAACTTATAGTGGACCAGACTTTATGTAATGGTGTTGTACGAGTCACTGTGGACACAAAGGACCGCCAGGAGTCACGTTTAGCCCTTCTTATTCTCCTCAGCCCGTGCCTGTTTGTATGCAATAAAGTTTTCCTCAGTGGGCTGACTATCAAAAATCCTGTATCTCCTATTGCGTTTTCTTAATGCTTGTCGGCAATCCGGGGTCCACCAATGTGCTCTATGCTTCGCCTGAACTGTAGAAGTCTTGGGAATAGCAGCCTCAGCTGCGTGTAATATGGAAGTAGTTATATTTTCGACCTTAACATCTATGGTCTCCCCAGATATATCTAAATTGGCGATCCTTGAGAAGGATCCCCAATCTGCTTTCTTATAGTTAAATTTTGGAGGTGGAGGGTCCGAAATGATGTCGCGTGTATAAGAAAGACAGATGGGTAAATGATCACTTCCCAAGGAATCGTCATAAGGGTCCCACGAGAGATCTTGGTGTATACCAGGGGAGGCCAAAGATAAGTCAATGGCCGAAAAGTTACCAGTACGATCATCTACACGAGTCCTCTACCATCGTTCAGAAGACAGAGGTTGGACAGTAGTATTAGGTCGGCTACTTGCTCCCCACGACCATCAATCCTCAAGCTACCCCATTGATAGTGATGGGCGTTAAAATCGCCCAACACTAACTTATTTCCAGGCAGATTTTCTAATAGTGAATTTAAAGCATCACTATCAATGGGGCCATGTGGAGGACAGTACAGAGAGCAAATAGACTGATACATGTTATTAAATTTTACTCTGCACGCGACAGCTTCCAGAGTAGAATTTAGAATCACTTCCATTTGTGGGTGTGATTTGTGTGTGTAAATGGCAACTCCGTGACCTTCATATCTTCTGTACGAGTGGTAGTGTTTGAACTGTGGAGGATCAGGATGATCCTCCAGGCGCGTCTCCTGTAAACAAATAACGTCTGGCCTGTGTATAGAAAGCAAGATTGCTATATCTTGTAACTTATTCCCAATACCTCTACAATTCCACTGTAATACAGTGAAAGCGACGGTTTAAGATTTACGAGGGTGGCCAGTGCTCTTAGTTTTTTTATGCCGCCCGCCACCAGGCGAGTGGCTACCGGGGGACCTTTCCCGGTGCTTACTCGTGGAGATCTCCATATTCTCATCAATAACAAGGCTCGCAGAATCCACCGAGGAAGAGCTATTCTTTCTCTCCCTCACTGGACCAGGAGCGGGAAGGACATGAGGACGTGACTGTTTGGTGAGGGTGGTCAAGTTAATTTTATCTTACTTGTCAGGCTTCTGTTTTGGCTGCACTGACTGCAAAGGAGCAGCAGCAGCCTGAGAGTATGAAGTGGCAACAGGGATGTCTGTCAGAGAGTTGGAACATACAGGAGGCTTAGGCTGAGAGGTAGGGCGTGGGGCATGAGGAGCGAATGTAAGGTCAGTCTGTGTCTCCACAGTGCACATCACAGGACGGGACACAACCGCCGATGCATAGGAGATATTATGTTTGAGAGTTGTATGCAACTCCTTCACCTTCTTCCTAGCATCGTAAAAGGATATGCCCTCAGTTGCCTTCACTGTGCAGACCTCTTTCTCCTCCTTCCACTTGGGACAAACCCGAGAGGAAGTGGGGTGAGCACCCTGGCAGTGAAAGCAACATTCATTCTCTGATGTACAGTGGTCAGCAGAATGACCTACAGCCGCGCACTTGCCACATACTAGGTTAGAAGACCGACAAGCCTTTTCATGGTGTCCATATATCTGACATTTTGCACAACGAAGGGGGTTCGGGATGTATGGTCTGACATTGAAAATTTCGTATCCAACTTTCACATTGGCTGGAAGAGATACTTTTCCAAAAGTCAAAACAACTGTTGCGGTCTTCGTCCTTATACCTTCCGAAAATCTTGTAATAAATCTGGCCTCTATTACATCTTGCTGAGCAAGTTCCTGAACGATTTTTTCCTCTTCCATAAGCACCAGATCCCTGCAGGTGATAACACCCTTGCAGGAATTCATGGAGTGGGGGATCATCGTCTGGACATCGTCACTGTGGAACTTCCTCAGTTTCAGCAAGTCCTTTACCTGGGCAGAATTGATAGTCTTTACCAAGAGATCTCCACTTGCAAGTTTTTTAACTTGTTCCACCTCACCTGCACACCCATCAGTCACCTTCTTGATGATGAAGGGATTGAGGCTGGACAGGGGAGTAGAACCAACCGCGTGAATGAGGACGAATGAGGCATTATGTACACTGATGTCAAGTGCTCGGGTCCGGGGCCGTTCAGTCGGGGGACAGTCCGTCCATTGGTCAGTCGGGAGTCGGTCAGAACTATCTTCCCCCCTGAAGGGAGGGGAGGCAGTAGGGGTGTCCGTCATAGTACCACTCCCCCCTAGAGGGGGAAGTGGGAAGAAGACGAGAAAACAAACAAGGGACAAACAACCCGGGGGAAAACACCTAAATCTGAGGTTGCCCTCTCAAACCACTCCAGGGAGGCCCGACCGTGTTGCTTCACGCCCCAGAGCGATCAGTGGGGGGGATCTTCCGTGGGCAATAAGCAAAGGTAAACTCAGAATAACGGTACAGACACCTACTGTACCTAGCTAGAGGGAGAGGAGGAAAATGAGTACTAGCTAATCCTAATTTTATTTAAAAAACGCCCTAGTGACGACAAAACAAAACTAATGCCGGTGAGGCAACCCTGCAGCTAGAGAAGAGTTCAGCACACATCCACCCTCTTCACAACCATCCATCAAAGTCCTCTCTATCGCCGGCCACTGGTCGCTTTCATCCCTCCGATGGATGGAGAGAGTCCAGTTGTTGTTTTTTTTTATCCTCAGGCAAATAACTAATGCTAAACTGATTAACCTACTTCTATATTATAAACCCCCACCCATTATATAACCAACTGTGACAATGTGACAGAATTACACAGTGATATAAAAGATTAATAGTAATAATAGAGATTAATACTTACAAATCCTAGCCACCTCAACCGAGCAGACAAGTGCTGAACTGCAGCGCTCACAACCAACAAAATTCCGCTCAGGTCCAGAGTTCGAGATGACTCACAGTAGTAATTCAGGGAGTAATACTTCGAGGAAAATAATTAACTTAAAATAAATCACAGGATCACGCCGAAACAAGGACGAATCATTATGTGACTATCTATCTATATATGAATATATATATATATATATATATATATATATATATATATATATACATATATATATATATATATATATATATATATATATATCTATCTATCTATATATATATATATATATATATATATATATATATATATATATATATATATAATATAGGGTGGTGCAAAAGTAGGTTGACATTACAGACGCCTGCCAAAAAATCAACACCAACCTGGACCTGTGCATTACTGTGTGTCAGAGTGTGGCTGACAGACTCCAGGAATGTGTCGATGGTGAGGGCGGACACTTTGAACACTTACGAGATTAAAAGTACGTCTTTTGTGTTGGAATAAATGGTAAATGTCAACCTACTTTTGGACAACCCTGTGTACATATATATATATATATATATATATACATATATATAACTCATCTCATCTCATCAGCCGTTTGAGTGTCCAGTGCAGGACCGGCCTATCCCGACCGAAATGGGGACGATACAGCCAATGTATCTCTACCAAATGGCTTAGGCTGTCTAGTAGAGATTGTATGTAGGGTGAGAAGTGCTTGTAAGTGTATTTGTAGTGTTGGAGTGGCTTTGGATGTGTGTGTAGTCTGTGAACCAAGTGTAATCGGCCCTCGCGAGCCGACTGGGTGCAAGCATTATTTATGGTATGCGACACTGGTTCAACTACAGCACCCCTTGTGTCCGCCAATGCAGTACATGGCTTGAAAAATGCTCCCAAAGTTTATTACCCTGGCTGGGAGCGAACCCTCATTCTTCAGTGTACGAACACACACACTTTGCCACTGTACCACAGAGGCTCATATATATATATATATATATATATATATATATATATATATATATATATATACATCAGGGGTGCTGTGGTTGAACCAGTGTCGCATACTATAAAGTATGCTTGCACCCAGTTGGCTTGCGTGGGCCGATTACACTTGGTTCACAGACTACACATACATCCAAAGCCTCTCCAACACTACAATACACTTACAAGCACTTCTCACCCTACATACAATCTCTGCCAGACAGCCTAAGCCACTTGGTAGAGATACATTGGCTGTATCATCCCCGCTTCGGTTGGGATAGGTCGGTCCTGAGGTGGACACTCAAACAGCAGATGGGATGAGATGAGATGATATATATATATATATATATATATATATTACGAGGTGCTACCTAAAAGTTCCAGTAATTTGAATACTGGAGGAAAATAAGTTGCCTTACCTCCTAGTTCTCACTGTTGCCTGTGAAGTAGTCCCCTTGGGCATGTATACAGTGGTCCCAGCGTTTTTTCCACGAGTCCATGCATTCCCGGAAGGCTTCAGGAATATGGTCTTGAGCATCTGCGATTCTGTTTGGATCTCCTCAATCGAGTCAAATCGATACCCTTTCAGTCATAATTTCAGTTTGGGAAACAGGAAAAAGTTGGAAGGGGTAAAGTCAGGTGAATAGGGTGGGTAGGGAATCCTTACCATGTCAGTGGAAGCCAGAAACTGCCAGACAACAATTGATGTGTGGGGGAGGGGGTTGTCATGATGCAGAACCCAGTCCTTGTTCTTCCACCGTTCTGATAGTTTGTAGCAGATGTTCTCCCTCAGACGCTGCAAAGCTTCACAGTAAAACTTTCCACTGACAAATTGACTAGGTGGGACGAATTCCTTGTGAACAATGCCTTGGATATCAAAGAAAATGATGAACATCGACTTGACATTGCTGCCAACTTGAAGCATGTTTTTCAGCCTCGGTGAATTGGGAGACTTCCATTGAGATGACTGCTTCTTTGTCTCTGGGTCAAAATCATAAACCCATGATTCATCACCACTTATGACCTTGGAGATGAAGGTGGCATCATCTCTGACCTGATTCTTGAGCTCCCTGCAAACTGCAACATGATGTGCCTTCTGCTCATCATTCAGCAGTCTTGGCACAAATTTTGCAATGATGCGCCTCATGCCCAACACGTCCGACGAAATGCATTACACGCTTCTGTACGACAGTCCAACGGTATCACATACATCATGGATAGTTCGTCTGCGATCTGCAAGGATAGCCTGAGAAACATTCCTGACCTTTTCTGGTGTTGTTGCCATTGATGGTCGACCAGAATGGTCATTGTCTTCGACAGATGTTCGTCCTTGCTTGAACTGCTTGTACCAGAAAAATTTTTTGCTTTGGGACGTGGTATTGTCACCAAAGGCTTGCTGAAGCAACCAGTGAGTTTCTGCACCCGTCTTGTTGATCTTGAAGCAGAACTTGATGCAAGTTCTTTGTTCTGTAAGGTCTGCCATTGTAAACTGCCATCACGTTACAATAGTAAATATAGCTCAAGAACACTTCTGCTCACAGACATGGATGGGTCCACACTAACGGGCCTCCTTTCCCAACCTAGGGTAGGGTTTCGCACCCTAGGGTAGGGTGAGGAGTAGTAATGTACAGACAGCCCTAATTTGCCCAATACAATGGATCACGCTTCCATTTACTCATCATTAAAGCCCCCAGAATCCTGGCTCTATTGGATACGCCAAAAACATTCACCAAGTTGTGTAGCACACATAAATGTATCCGATAGAGTCAATCCAGATGCTGCAACATTAAAAGGGGTGCCAAATCCATGATCATGCACTCCTCACAACATTCATCCAGCCAGCTTGATCTCTTGTCAGTTCCCTAGCCTCACAGACTTCCAAACCTCTCTTCCTCACACACTAATCCACCATATCCCTCCACCTTCGCCTTGGCCTACTTTGCCTCCTCCCTCCTTCAGATTCGCTCAGATATACCTTTTCACTACTCTATTGTTATCCATACCATCTCAGTACACTCCCTTTAATTTTGATGTCCACAGATTTCCTCACTCCACATCTTTCACGAATCACATTATTTCGTATTCTATCCACTCTCTGTACTCCACATACATTCCTCAGCAATCCCATTTCCATTGCTCTTACTCCTGACTTTTCATTTTCATGCCACACCATCGTCTCACATCCAAGTGTTAAAATTGGCACTAACACTCCTTCATGTAAGCCTCGTGCAGGTGCAACACTCAAGCCTTTGTTTTTTATCAAGGCCTTCATTGCACCAGCTACTTTTCTTTCTTGTGTCACTCTACTTTCAGCTTCTTTTGCATATTTTCCTCTTTTCTATCACTGTACCCAGGTATTTGAACTCTCTTACCAATTTCAGTCTCACTCCATTCACTGTAACATAGCACAGGGAGTCACCGTCTTTCTCCATAACCATCACTTTACTCTTTTCTACATTTACTGTCAAGTCACGACGCTCACAGACATCAGTAAAACTCTGCACTAGCCTACTAAGTTCTTGACCGGTGTCGTATGCACGGAGTGACTTATGCTGAAAGTTACCGTTCCGCTCAGTGCTCATGCGCCGAGTGGCCGTTTAGCTTCCATTTTGAAAGTATCCGCATGTTATCTCAAATTTTGTGCCATTTTATCAGCAACATTGTATGAAATACATGTGTCAGGAGGATAGTTGGATGTCTTATCGACCTATAGGTAACTATAGGTCGATATATGGATATATATATAAATAAAGATATATATGTATGTTACAGGCAGATTGTGAAATGAGTCATTTCTTGAATTAAGATTAGTTTAGTTTAGGTTTATTTAGATTAGGTTGATCTAGGATAAGGTTAGGTTAAGGGTAGGTTAGGTTTGGTTAGGTTAGGTTAGAGAAGAGAACGGTAACTTCCAGCATAAAGTCACTCCGTGCATATGACATCGGTATTTGCAAGCAGTACCGCATCATCAGCATACAACAAATTTGAGATATTCCACCATTCACCATTCATTACCAACACCATCGCTTTCTCCATTACTCGAGTTTTTACTTCTCTCCTCACCCCATCCATATATATATATATATATATATATATATATATATATATATATATATATATATATATATATATATATATATATATATATATATATATATATATATATATATATATATATATATATTGAACAACCATTGGGACATCACACAACCTTGTCACACGCCTACACCGATCGTGAACCATTCACTTAGATGCCCATTAACCCTTACACATGCTTCACTACCATCATAAAAACTCTTGACGGCACCTAGCAGCTTACCATCTATACCGTACATGCGCAAAACTTTCCACAATCCTTCCCTGTCCACTTTGTCGTATGCGTTTTCCAGTTCCATGAATGCAATAAACACCTTAAGGTTCTTCTCACAAGCCTTCTCTGCTATCTGTCTCATTGCAAATAATTGATCCACACACCCTCTACCACTCCTAAAGCCACCCTGTTCATTACTCAATAGGACTTCTGATATCTCTCTTACTTTCTCTATAATAATTCTTCCACATACCTTCCTACTACATCAATAAATTTATTCCACGATAATTCTTGCATTCACTTCGCTCACCTTTATTTTTGTACAGGGGTACAATCACAGCCTTTTCCCACTCTGCTGGCACAGTTTCACTCATCCATGCCTTCTTACTTATCTCTAGCAAGCACTTCATTCCACTCGCTCCACTATACTTAATCGTATCCGTATACACCTTATCAACCCCAGCTTCCTTCCCATTTTTCAGCCGTTTCACAGCACTCTTCATCTGTGCAAGTGTTACGTCTCCTGGCAATGCATTCCTTCTCTGCATACCCCCCAAATCAATCATGTTTACTGCCGCTCTGCTCTCTCCATTCCCATTCATCAAGCTTTCAAAATATTCTTTCCATCTGGTCCTTACTTCATCCCCATGGGTTAATAATCTACTATCTACGTCCTCCATACCATCACATTTCTTTCTGCTTTCACTTCTACATTTTCGCACATCTTTCCAGAATAACTTCTTATTATCAGATTAGTTAGCATTCGTTTTTCTTCCTAGATCATCATTTACCTCCTTCTTTTTCCTCTTCACTAGCCTCTTTACGTGCTTCTTGCTCTCAGTATATTCAGTTGTTATTTCTACTGAACCCCTGTCCTGTAACCACTTTAGCCACTTCTTCCTCTTTTCCTCCACCTCTCTCTTAACCTCATCATCCCACTCTTGCCACACCACACAATGCTTTAGCATTCCTAACTAAGCAATCTCTGTATGCATTCCACAGGCTGTCCAGATCCATTTCATTCCAATTCACTGATTCTAACTCCTCCTCTACTTTGATCCTGTAATCATCTGCCATTTCTTTGATCCTCAGCTTCTCAACTTTCAGTCTTTCTCCCTGACAGCTCCTCTCTCTCCTGATCCATCTCACTCCTCTCAGCTTGATCTTGCATACCACAATCATAATATGACAGACCTCCACGCCGTCCTCTCACGGCCCTCGTATCAGCAACAGTTCCCATCATCGACCTCTCTACGAGGACGTAATCAATCAGGCTTCTTTCAACACGATCCTTGTTCCCTCTATAGCATGTATATTTATGTGCATCTTTATGTTTGAAATACGAGTTACAAATGCTTAACCTCCTCTCCTGACACATATCGTTTAGTCGCTTCCCATTTCATTTTCTCCTGATACTCTATTACAACCCATTATGTCATCCTCAGGACCGGTGCCTACTCATCCATTCATAGCCGTATTATGATCACTTCATAGCTCCTGGGCAACGTCATCCAGCTCATCCCAAAACCTGCCATCTTCCCAATTCCAACTCACATTACCCTCGCCCCCATCGTCCCCATCGTCGCCTTCGTTGGGGTGGGGAGGAGATGCTGGTGGGGGAGGTTGGGGAGGAGGAGTGCGGAGGGCTTCCCCACTCGCATTCCTCTTCCCTCGGTCTTTACCCTTCCCCTTTCCCTTACCCTTACAGCCTTGGGGAACATCAGGGGGCTGTGGGGAGGAACTCCGGGAATATTGGGGAGCATAAGACGTGCTGGGGAGTGGCTCCTCCTCACCTCCCCACTCCATCACCACACCACGTGATTCACCATGCACCCTCACTGCCCCAAGTGATATGCTCTGCTGCCTCTCACCACCACGTGAGAGCGATGACTCACTCCTGCCACTCTCACTTTCAGTGACCGCCGTTACACTTCAATTTCACTCCCCACTCCCTCCACACCATTTCCGCCCTCCCCAAATAAAACACCAGGCCCATACCTGATAGAACGATGTGCTGTGTGCTCGGGGTTGCGATCAGTGATGATCTCGTGGCTGTACCACGTGGCAGCACATCCCATGGCTCTGTCCTCATCCTCGTCCTCAGTTTCGGGCTCCACATCACGTAGGGGCTGCAGAGAGGTGATTGCACGATGTTTTGGTGCAGGCTGGCCCTCTCTAGTGGCACGATATGTGATGTAATGCCGCTTCCTCTAGGACGGGACCTCCTCATCACTGCTGCTACTTTCCTCCTCCTCTGGTTGGACATAATCCTTGTCTGCCACCTCGTCATCAAGGGGTGAATCACTGTTGCCTGTGAAGGCATCCAGAGCATCTTGAATTTGCTCCTCTGAGAGACCTCTGTGCGCCATGTCTGACCTGGGTCACTGCTAACAGGTGAGTGACCGAGCCAAGGGTGAGCACAGGTCGTGCGGGGTTGCTGAGTGTCCCTGCCTGGTGGCAGGTAGAGGAAGGTCTTCCGACCCTATGTACCCAAAATCAAGCATGAGATTTGAAAATTGCGCAAGTTATGAACCTTGCAATTGCACAACGTACCAGTACGTTGACGGGTCTAGCTGTGACAAAACATTGCGACGTACCCATACGTCGACGGGACGCCTCAGGTTAAAGACCGTTTGGCATCATAACAGTCACTAGATGCTGTCTCTCACTCGCTGATGGCATGATCAGTGTTGCCGTAGTCCACTGACGAGAAGGAGTAGCTTCGCTTGCTTCCAACATGAAACATATGAAACCCTTGCCGTTAACGTCAATCTCGTTGCCTCCCTCCAAGAAAGCATCACAGAGAACATTTCTTCCAAAATGGTAGAAAAAATTTACGTGGCTTATGTATGATGAAAACGAAATGTTCCATTTGCATGAAAAATCCAACTGCAGCTGGCAAAACAAATTTCGTAACTGGATCTCAAAATTTTAAAAAAGAAAACATAGTTTACCATGGCATGAGCAGGAAGCATTTTGAACTGCGTAATGCTGAATTAAATCACCAAGGTCAAGGAAACATAGTCAAGGCATTCCAACGTCAGCAAAAGAAGGAAGAAGATAAGGATTCTGAAGATTTGAAGATGAAAATTACCATGGCATACATGCTGGCAAAGGAAGAACTTCCATTCACTAAATTTCTACCCATTATATAACTACAGAAGAATAATGGTGTGCCCATCACAACCACTTACGCCAGATATGTGAAAGCTGCGGAACTTGTGCACACCATTGCATAGACAATGAAAGATTAAGTTCGTTGTTTGAAGCAATATATAACATGTTTTTCTTTTCTATACACTTTTTACTGCCATCCTCTTGATATGTATTTAATATCAGACAACCAGCATCAAAATTTTCCATTAATAATAGGGAAACAACAAAATGTTCACTTAAAGTTATATAATAAACTGTTCTGGCTACTTTCCTAGTAGGCCTATGTATCTCTAGTCACGGGACAACACCCTCTCCATCCTTTATGTTTGTGCTTTTTTTTTTTGTTTTTGTTTGCCACTGATTGTGGCTCAATGGCTCTTCTTGGTGTATCATCTTTCGTACTGAAATATATATTATGGTGGAATGTCTTTTGTTCTGTTATATATATATATATATATATATATATATATATATATATATATATATATATATACATTTTTTTTTTTGAAGATGAACTCTTCGTTTGTTTCAGTGAGTTCCCAGGAAAAGAACAGTACGTATATCATCATTTTGACTAAGGTAGCCACTGATTCTTCAGTGAAAGAATATGATGCTATAATTATTCATTATGTACATAAAGGGTAACCAGTCAACAGACTTCTTGGTTTTTTAGGGCTGGAACACGCTCATGCAGACGGTAAGTAATCTCTCTCTCTCATTATGGTCATAATAGTACCCTCATTGTGGTTACTGTCCCCCATATTATTGATTGATATTATACGTAAAATTGATATTGATAATAAATATTAATAAATTAATATATAATATATAATAAATACATTCATACATAAATCAATAAATAAATACTTGATAATAAATAATAATAAATAATATTGATAAAAAGTTGATGTGTTGATATTATATGTAAAATGCAGCTTGTTTTCTTTTTTTTTCTCAGGTATAACAGCTGCCATCAAGAATGCATTTTCTGAAATAGAAGACAATGAATTCCTCACGCGATTGGTAGGATCCTGTGCTTATGGAGCCAGTGTCAATTTTGGTGACATAGGTGGTGTGAAAGCCAAGTTAACTGAAGACTGTCCACGGTTGATTTCAATTTGGTGTCTACCACACCGCCTTGAGGTAGCTGTCATGGGCATGTTGAAGAAATGTAAGGAAGCAGACCAGTTATTAGATGTTTTGCACTTAATTTACAAGACCTATCATTACAGTGCAAAAAAACAGACGAGAGCTAAAGCTTCTTTCAACGGAATTAGGGGTTAATGTAAGGAATCCTTCTCGAGTTAGAGACACAAGGTGGACACCCCACATAAAGAAAACACTAGAGATTTCGCTCAGCAGCAGCATAAAAGCAACAAGAGATGCTGTACAGTACCAAGTGGTCCAGCAACACTGTGAACATCTCGCAGGCACAAGTAGTAATGCTGAACTCAAAGATAGGTCAAAGATGGTGTCAACCAGATTGACAAAATTTTCTTACTCTGGCAATTTTTCTCTTGGACCTTTTCCCTATAATATTCAAACCCAGCGAAACCCTCCAATCAAACAAAACAATTTTTCCCACTGCTATTTCTGCCATACAGAATACCCTCTGCAGATTGACAAATATGACCTACCAGCCAGTGAATGGTGGACACCTTCAAAAACTTCTTTCTAGGGTAGAGGAAGGTGGGGGCAATGATTTTTCATATCAAGGGGTAGCTATTCCTGGTGTCCCAAGTGGAACTGATTCCTTAAGCATGGGCAGTCTACCTACAACTACAGCAGAAGCCATTAAATCATCTGTCACTCTCACAGTCAATGGATTAAAGGGCAGAATGAGTGCACTCTTGGAACACCTGACAATGTAGTAGGACTGTCCAAAACAGTTGCCAGTTTCAATGTTTTCAATCATGATGCCTGGCCTGAGGATGACAATGCCTTGGTAAATTATGGAGAGGCAGAGATAAAAAACTTTACTCCACTGGTTCAGTCCATTACTGATCAAAAACAAATGTGAAGTTGAAGAAGTTCTAATTTAGTGGAACAATCTAAAAACACTTGTGACAAGAGATTTTCAAGATAAGAGCTACACTGACCTCTGGACAACCATGCTGGCAATACAATCCTACAAGGAGGATTTCAAAGATCTGCTGCACCTTGTGCATATTCTGCTGATACTGCAAATAAGTGCTGCTCAGTGTGAGCGAGTATTTTCAGCATAAAATCGTGTGAAGTCGGATGTGCGCAGCTCACTGGCAACAGAAACACTTGAGGACCACATTAGAATATCAGCAGATGGACCTGCCTAAAAGTCTTCGACCCTCAGAATAGTCCTGTCAAGTGGACAGCATCTTCATCTAGAACAAGGAAGCTTAAATACAAGGAGTGGCCAGATTAGCTGGATATTGAAGAAGAGCTGTAAAAACTACAAGTTTTCCTGTCAAAAAGGATGATAATTTCTCTTATGTTACAAATCTGAACTCTGCTGTCATATTTTAAGTACTTTCAAGTATGATAACCCTTTTTAGCTACATTATGTACTGTTATCGTAATTCAGTTAATGCAGAATTCATTTATGTATAAGCACCGTATAGAAATTCCGTATGTATGTTTATATACAAGCAAATCTATTATTTATTTTCAACCTGGGCTACAATAAATAACTTGCAAGCTGACTAATTGTTTCTTAATTTCCTGTGGCTAGTAAAAATTTTTCTTGGCTGGTAAGAATTTTTTAAGTACTCGCCAGTGGTTTATAAAATAAATTGTAGACTTTCAGGGCTATATATATATATATATATATATATATATATATATATATATATATATATATATATAATCATCATCTGGACCTCCTTTCCCACCTTAGGGCAGGGTGAGGAGAAGCAACGTCCAGACAGCCTAAGTCTGCCCAGTTCAATGGGCCACACACCCATTTATTCATCGTTCAAGTCCCCGGTATCCTGGCTCTATCTGGTATGCCAAAAACATTCACTATGTTCTGTCACTTCACATAAACGTATCCGATAGAGTCAATCCGGACGCTGCCACTTTAAAAGGGGGTGCCAAATCCCTGATCATGCACTTTTCCTCACAATATTCATCCAGCCAGATCGATCTCTTGTCAGTCCCATAGCCTCACCGACTTCCAAACCACTCTTCCTCACACACTTATCCACCATATCTGTCCACCTTCTCCTTGGCCTACCTCGCCTCTTCCCTCCTTCAAATTCGCTCAGATGTAAGTTTTTCACCACTCTATTGTTATCCGTTCGCTCCACATGATCATACCATCTTAGTACATTCTCTTCGATTTTGGTGTCCACAGACTTCCTCACTCCACATCTTTCACGAATCACATTATTTCGTATTCTATCCACTCTCTGTACTCCACATACATTGCTCAGCAGTCCCATCTCCACTGCTCTCACTCTTGACTTTTAATTTTCGTGCCACACCATTGTCTCACATCCGTATGGTAAAGTTGGCACTAACACTCCTTCATCTAAGCCTCGTGCAGGTGCAACACTCAAGCCTCTGTTTCTTATCAATGCCTTCATTGCACCAGCTACTTTCCTTCCTTGTCACCACTTTCCACTTCTTTTGCATATTTTCCTTTCTTTTCTATCATTGTAACCAGGTATTTGAACTTTATCACCAAATCCAATCTCTCTCCATTCACTGTAACATCACACTGGGTGTCACCTTTTCTCTCAATAACCAATACTTTGCTCTTTTCTACATTTACTGTTAAGGCACAACACTCACAGACATCAGCAACACTCTACACTAGTCTACCAAGTTCTTGTCCGGTATTTGCACGTAGTACTGCATCACATCATAAATTTGAGATATTCCATCCATCACCATTCATTACCAAAGCCAACTCCCTCTCCATTACTCGTGTTTTTATTTCTTTCATCACTCCATTCATATATATATATATATATATATATATATATATATATATATATATATATATATATATATATATATATTGAACAAACATGCGGACCTCACGCAACCTTGTCGCACGCTCACACCGATCGTGAACCATTCACTTACATGCCCGTTAACCCCTACACATGCTTCACGACCATATTATTTAGAGGAAAAATAATATTAACGTAGACAGAAACATCATCTTTTTTTTGTCCAGCCGTTTTGACATCTTGAACGATGTCATCTTTAGTGGGAAAAAAAATCAAGGTGAATATGACGAACATCTGGACAAAATCGAAAATGTTATTTGTGACTATGTATACTTTTCCTCTTCAAGTTGTTGTTCCCTCAGAGCAAACCTGTCGCTCTATGTATTTTTCTGTATTTTTATATAATGGAATGAGTCTCACCACAACATTTTCTCCACCTTAAGGCAGCGTTTCTTAACTCCTTCACTCCATTGAAATTTATTCCCAGTAAAATTCTTGCTTATAGGAGTGTTGACAAACTCCTAAAAGTTCCCAACCTTCACCTGATAACTTATTTTGAAAAATATAAATGCGGTCAACTAAACTACTGTTTTGTAAATGTTTCTTTCATCGTTTCGTTCATTAGTATAATAATACTTTATTAATATATCTTCCCAGGAAGAGAAGCTTCATTACGATAAAGTTGAAGGGAATCACTTAACTAGCAAACCTAACCGTCTAAACGCAGGAACAAATATTCTTCGCAGCTTAAAACTGATTACCTACATTCTCAGCCATGTCTTTTATTATAGTTTTAATCAAATAAAACTTTCAGACATATAAGTCTATCTGTAATGCTAACATGAAGTTGTCAGGCTGCAAAATATTTTTAGGAATCAGATAAAGATTCTATGCACATGCCCGCGCCGATGATGATGAGGATGAGGATTGTGCGGAAGCTTTGCCTTTCCAACAGCGTCTCCTTAAGTGCCTCTCCTTATTCTCTCTCAGTTTCCACATCTGGTGTATAATTTGATTTTTCTCCATTGCTAAAGAGGAAATTTCTCTTTATATCTGTTGTTTTCAACATACGGTTATTGCAGGCTTAGATCTTTAACTCTGATTGCCGACAGGTGTGGGCAAAGCAATGGAAAATGAATTACGTCCTCTAACGCTGCACCACACATTTCACACCCCATTAGCTCTCCTGTACATCTTTTCTTGTCCTTTAGAAGCAGTGTGTTTGATCGTGCTTTAAACATTGTTACTGAAGCCGGGGTATTTTATGTCCTCTTCACTTTTTATTAAACTCTTCTACTCCTTATAAATAAAAAGTCTTGATTTGCACATTATATCTTCTTTCCACTTTGCTGTATCCCGTTTACTTATCAGTTCTTTTATGTCCTTTTTCATCTTTCTTGTCACTTTATTTAAATTCAGTCCAATTTCTCCCATACATCTGGTGATGTTCTCAAACCATTTGTATTTCTTTTCTTCTTGCATTTCTAATATAATCTTTCTTAAAAAGTCGTTTCTGTTGTTTCCTCCACTTCCTCTTCCTTCTTGAAATATGGTCCTTACGTATTGAATTTTTCCTTCCATTACCTTTGCTAACATTGATGAGGCTCCCACTTCTCCTCCAAGGGTACAAATTGGTGTGAATTTAGTTCCTCCAAGCATTTGTCTAAGTACTTCATTCTCTACTTTCTAAAGCTTCTTTACTTCTGATTTTGTTAGGCTAATAATGTTGCTGCCACACAGTACACTTTCCTATTTTTCCAGTACACTTTTCCTATCATTATCTTGTTGCAACTTTTTTCTGTTACTGAATAAGTTTAGTTAGCCATTTTCTCACTCTTTTCTATCATGATCTCCTTCTGTCTTCCAAATATATTCCTCACATTTGTAATGGTTAGTTCCAAATACTTAATGCTGTCCGCAACTCTGATTCCTTCAATACAATTTCCTTCCTACAATTTCTTCTGGCTGGTCTTTCACATTATATATTATAATGTTACCCTTATCCTTATTAATTTCTAAGCCACACCCTCTGCTTACAGTTATTAATTTCTTGATATTGTTCCTTGCCTCTTCCACTGTTTTTGAAAACTGTAAGCCATCGTCAGCAAAGAACAACATATTCACTTTCAAAGTTTCACTCAAGAATCCAGTATTTCCATCTTCCATGGTTTGCAGAATTATGTATGTAATAATCTTAAACACTGTTGTAGAGCCTGTGCAACTTTGTCTTATGTCACTTGTTATGTTAATTTCACTTTTCACATTGTTGTTTACGTTTATTAGTTTTGTAGTTTTTATATACATTGCTGAAGACATAATTATCTTTGGATGAATTTTGTATTTCATAAAAGACTAATACCATTCCTTGTTTGGTGGAGTAGTATACTTCGCTGTAATTGATAGACGTTACAATCAGTGGTCTCTTCAATATTTTCCTAAATGGTTTGACCACAATTGTGCTAGAATAGCAGAGCATAAAACAATAGCCTATAACACGTATACAAGGACCAAAACCAAAGAAGCCTTTAATTATTATAGAAATATCAGTAACCATGCCAAAACTATTATTAGTCTTTCAAAATCAAACTTTCTACATACAGTAGACAAGCTAACAAACTACTAAACAACCCAAATAATAACAAAATATTCTGGTCAACCCTTAATTCATTCAAAACTAACTTCACTACCACCTCTTCCATTCCACCGTTACAGTCCCCCAATGGAAATCTAGAAAGTGACCCACGTGGAAAAGCCAACCTTCTTGTTGACATTTTTTTTCAACAAACTCAACCCTAAATCCAGAAAATAACAATATTCCTCTACTTGAATTTGATTCCCCTCAAATTACTCCTTTCATGATTCACACCAGATACATACAAGCTGTATTACAGAATCTCTCAGCAGAGAAAGCTACTGGTCCAGATGAAATTCCTTCAATAGCACTTAATAATTGCTCCTCAGTGTTGGCTCCTGTATTGGCAAAATTTTTCCGCTTATGCATCCGTAACTCAAGTTTTCCAGCCTCTTGGAAAGAAGCAAATATCCACCCTGTTCCTAAAAAGGAGGCGAGTTTTGATCCATCAAACTATAGACCAATTGCAATAACTTCCATTCTATGTAAAGTTTTTGAGACACTAATTAACAAACACATAGTCAAACATCTAGAAATCAATAATTTAATCAATGATCGGCAGTATGGATTTAGACAAGATCGTTCTACTGTAGACATTCTTTGCCTTCTTACCCATCAGATTAACAAAACAATAGACCAACATGGTGAAACACACACAATAGCACTTGATATTTCAAAAGCATCTGACAGAGTTTGGCACCAGGCCTTATTGTCTAACATGTCACACTATGGCATTTCATCACAGGTTTCTCTAATTTCTTCTTACCTTCATATTAAAAAAAAAAATACGGGTCATGGTAAATGGAATTTGTTCTCAGTTTCATTCCATAAATGCTGGCTTACCTTAGGGATCACTTTTGGCACCAACCGTCTTTCTCAACCCAATATGTTTTTATGCTGATGACTCGACCCTTCATAGTTCTTTCACATTTAGTACCTCCTTTATACAATTTCATATTATAAATTCCCAAATAAACACAGCAGTTTCTCTGAATCAGGACCTATCTAAAATTAATCAATGAGGACAAACAAATCTGGTCCCATTTAATGCTCAGAAAACTAAATACATTAATTTCTCCAACAGAAAGAATCGCTCAGACTTACACATAATTTTAAGTGATGTCAGTATTCCCATATCCACTACAATTGATATCCTTGGTGTTACTCTAAACCCCAACCTAAGCCGGACAGCTTATGTTAAATCCCTTGCTAAAAATGCTTCTAAAAAAAATGGGACACATGTACAGAGTTCGTGAGTTCTTCACTGACGAGCTGATGGTCACAGTATACACAAGTCATGTGCGTTCTCAGATTGGATACTGTTCACCACTGTGGAGTGGATGTGAAGCGGATGCATTGAGGCAGTTGGACAAAATTCAAAATAAAGCCATTAGATTAATCAATAATCCTCCCATTATGCAGGACCTTCCTCCATTATCAGTATGTAGAGATGTTGCTTCTTTAGCATTATTTTATCGATAATATTTCCGCAAGTGCTCTGACGGACTGGCTTTAATTGTGCCTCCCCATCACAATTTCTCCCGAAATACTCGGGCAGCTGGGAGCGCCCATGAACTCACACTCTCTTCCCCACAGTGCAGAACCTCTGCTTATCAAAATTCATTTATCCCCCGAACTACTACTCTCTGGAATTCACTTCCTGGGAGTTGCTTCCCACGAACATTTAATTTACTTCAATTTTAATCCAGTTGTTATAAATATTTTATGAATGGAGGATGCCTTTAGGCACATGGACTTATTTTTTTTTTTCCTTTGTTTTTCCTTCCTCCATTCATTATCTTGAAAAAAAAAAAGTAGCTCTTTTCCACATAGTACTGAAGTACAAGCAGGTTTTTTGATTCTTCCACCTGTAGTGAAGCCCGCCTGAGTATCTCACTTTTCATAGTTTTTTTTTTCTATGTGTCTTTTCATTCAGTGGTATGTGGTGGCGACCATCATCCTCTCACTTGATGTAGTGCTGCCTACTTCTTCCTTAGCCTTTATCATTCATTTTCTGTGCCTGCCCTCCTCTCTTCCTATTTCTCCCATCTTTCCTGTCACTTCATATTGCTTTTCTTTCCTTACAGGTGGCTTTACATTGAGTGACAAGCCAAATGGTTTCCTGTAAGCCAAGAAACCATTTACAACGCTGGGTGGTAACCATATAACCAAACCATACGTGCTCCATACGCGTCAAAAAATGGGTTGGTGGAGGGTTAGTGCCCCTCCCTGTAAAACAAATAATTCAAAGTCAAATGACCACCGCTTATGGGATTATGGCGTCTGGCAATAGATAGATAGATAGATAGTCTTTCCGTTTTTGTTTTTAACAGGCTAATAAATATTTTGTACGAGTAATTAGTCAAGGCTATAGGTCTGAATTGTTTTGCCCTGGGTTATTTTTTGTACCATTTTTGTTCTCGATATTCTCCACTTTTCTGGTATGTTTTCTTTTTCTAGTATTTTATTGTATACATTAATTACAGCACTTGACCGGGCAACAGTAAAAAAATCATCATGAAAGTTTTGTAGTGCTCTTGATACAGTTTTAGGTGATGATTTCGATAATCCATTCATTTTTTCCTACCATGTCTAGTTCTTATGAATGATGAACCTTCATGTTGAAACCATATATAACAATATTTACATATATTCCTGTTCTTAACACTGTTTATGCTTTTTTGTAGCTGTTGTTGTTTATTGAATCAGTTGAAATGTCCAGGCAATGCAAAAATAGCCGCGATTGCTGCTGACATATCTGTGGTTCGTTCACCCCCAAGGTACAGCAACGCAGCATCACGAACGATATCAAGAAGGTCTGTCATCTGTACTTCGTCTATGCCGTTGCAGATCAAAAGAGAAAATGGGCACCGCGTGTAATTTGTAAGCTTGTTAGAATGGACTAAGAGATTGGCTGAATAAGGGATAAAAGGCAATGCCATCCACCGTTCCTATGATATGGAGGGAACCTAAAGATCATGCTACAAATTGTTCCTTCTGCAAAGTCAACATATCTGGGTTTTCTGTTAAGAACAACCACAAGATTGCTTTCCCCAGTCTGGAGTCAGGTATTAGACCAGTGCTGCACAACGAAGATCTTCCCATTCCAATACTAACAGAACATGGTGTCGGCAGTAGCGACGATGAGGACTAAGATGTAGCCCGAACTGAGTCAGATGAAGCAGTTGAGGACACAGAGTTTTTAGCAGACAGTTCTCTCAAGGAGAGTTGAATGACTTTGTTTGAGATTTGGAACTACCGAAGGACAAGGCTGAACTTTTGGCATCTCGTTTGAAAGAAAAATGTCTGCTCAAGAAAGATGTTCGAGTAACATACCTCAAAAAACGAACTGAAGATCTTTCTTCATATTTTTCTGTTGATGAATCACTATGTTTTTGTAACGACATTGATGGATTGTTCTGCTGCCTTTCAGAGGAGCATAATCCTCCTCAATGGAGTTTTCATCGAAGAAAAGCTTGAAGGCAGTATTAATCCACAATAGGAATATGAAACTTTCTGTGCCTTTAGGACATTCAGTGCACATGAATGAGTGCTATGAAAACATTGTGGCCCTTTAAAAAAAAATATGAAAAACATAAATGGAGACTTGAAAGTGATCGGTTTGCTGATGGGACTGCAATCAGGCTTCACAAAACACTGTTGTTTCTTATGCCTCTGGGATAGTCGTGCAACTTCCAAGCACTACGTGCAGTCGACATGACCACCTAGGCAAACATACGAGCCAGGAACTTTGAACATTGTGAATGAGCCCCTGGTTGCTTCGGGAGACATTCTTCTTCCTCTGCTTCATATAAAGCTCGGCTTAATAAAGCAGTTCATGATGACACTGGGAAGAAACACTGAAGCATTGTCACAAGCTAATTCCCAGGCATCATTTAAGCTAAGCTGAAAGAAGGAATATTCATCGGCCCACAGATAAAGGAACTTCTGAGAGACCACAACTTCAGCACCTATCTTGCCGATGTGGAACTGGTTGCCTGGACCTCATTCAAGTGGATATGTGAAAATTTCCTGGAAAACAAGAGGTCACTGGATTATGAAGATGGTGTTGAGAGACTTCTCAATTCATTTTCTGCTGTGGGGTGTCGGATGTCGCTGAAAGTTCATTTTCTCCATTCGCACATTGAAGTTTTCAAGCAGAACCTGACAGCCGTCTCTGATGAACATGGAAAATGCTTCCATCAAGATATCAGTTCAATGGAGCATCGCTATCAAGGCTTCTGGAATGAAAGTGTGCTCACGGATTACTGCTGGATGCTGTACAGGGACGAGAGTGGAACTCAGCATCGAAATAAGTCTAAAACTCGATGATTTTGAGTAGTTCGACCTTTGCAAAAGTGCACTGAAACTCACTCCCTGTTATATGTCTTGCAGGAGAGTTTCCTCTTTTGTCATGTCAATTTGGATGAAAATACAATGAATATGTGGACTATTTGGAGACATTGAATTTATAAGAGGAATCGACGTGCTTCAAAAAACATCGAAACATCAAATATACTAAGATAAACTTTGTTTTTATAAGTAAGCATATGCATCCAGTGGTAAAATTCAACCAAAATGATAAAAGGTAGTTTCCATAAGATTGTGACGTGCTATGTTAAAATGGATTGCATATTAGTGATCGTCGTCAAAAATAGGTATACTGTAGAAATGTTATATTTTTATACCTGATAACATAAATAAGTTTGATAATATAGACCTGTGTTATTGTCTTCATACACTTGTCACTTTTCAGCAAAGATTTGTAAAATTCAGGTTTTAAATCATCTAGCCCAGCTGCCCTTTTATTCTTTAGATATTGTAGTACCTCTGCCTACTCTTTTCTTGTGATACCTTTCAGGTCCATTGGTCTTTTTTCTGTATTCTTTATCTTCATCGCCAGGTCAAAGTGTTCTCTCAGGTGTTCTGGGAACTGTTTCTTGAGTTGCGATGTTACCTTGCGCTGGTTGTGTACCTCTGTGAATGTTCGTGTATTTTCTTTTTGTTTCTGCTGTTCACACTTCCTGCATGTTGTTTTCATGTTGCTAGTATATTGCTTTCCACGCTTCTTCCAGTCTTTCCTTTACTTCTGTTTCCTGCAACTGATTGCCTTCGATATCATACAAGCTGACTTCATTTCCTTTGTTTCTATTTTTCCTCCTCAGTTTGTCTATGTAGTTCAACATTAGCTTACTCCTGTCACTGCTGTCATTTATCAATCATCTTTTGGACTTTCTTCTTCTGGATCAATCAATCAATCAATCATTTCCTGTGGCACCCTCGGGGATGCATAGGGCCTCGATGAACTCACACCACCACATCCTATCTTGTGCTAACTCCTCAAGATCTCCCCAACACTCATCTCCAGCTTCCCGTCTCATTGTCCTCACCCACGTCTCTTTTGGCCTTCCTCTACCTCTCCTACCAGGTGCCACCCACCCTGGTGTACCTCGTACTATTCCCTGTCTCCTATACACATGTCCTAGCCACTTCCATCGTGAGAATCTAACATATTCATCGATAGGCTGCACTCCCGTTATATCTCTAATTCTACTATTTGGTATCCTTTCCCACCACTTAACTCCTAATATTCTTCTAAGTGCTTTATTTTCAAACACCAAGAATTTATTTTCCATAGTCACTGTGCTGTACCAAGACTCGTGTCCATAAATTAAGATACTCCTAACCATTACCTTATAAAGTTTGATTTTTGTATGCACAGAGACATTGTTATTATTCCAAATATTTTTAAGCATTCCCATTGCCTGATTAGCCTTCTTTAACCTTTCCTCGAATTCAAAGTTCAAAGAACCATCCTTGGCTAAATAAGTACCTAAATATTTAAACCTATCAACTTGCTTTACAACCATACCTCCAATTACACATTCCTGCGCATTTTCCATATTCATATTGATTATTTCAGTTTTTCCACAATTAATAACCAAACCCACCTTGCGACCTTCACTCACCAAACAGTCCAACACTCTTTGCATCTCTTCTGGCCCATCACAAATCAAAACTATATCATCTGCATAATCTAAATCCAAAAGTTTCCTGTTCTCTCCCCAAAGTATACCTGCACCGGTTTCTGTTCCAACACGTTTCATAATGTAATCAATGACCAATATAAATAGTAAAGGCGATAGAACACCACCTTGAATTACTCCGGACTTGACTTCAAACGAATCACTCAGACAACCATCAACCATCACTTTACAAAATGTGTCGTCATGCATGTTCATAATGACCCTCACAAACTCCTCTGGTATTCCATAATGTCTCATGATCTTCCCCATAGACTCTCTCGAAACACTATCAAAAGCCTTTTCAAAATCAACAAAACAAAGACTTAACGGTACTCTCATTTCATTAACTTGCTGCATCAAATGCCTAACTATAAAGATCTGATCATTGCAACCACGTCCCTTTCTAAAACCAGCCTGTTCATCCCTCAGAATACCCTCAACCACCGGCTCCAACCTATTGAACAACACTCTACTGAAAACTTTCAAAGCTATCGGTGACAAAGAGATTCCCCTCCAATTACCACATTCACTCAGGTCTCCTTTCTTCAGAACTTTGACAATTACACCATTCTTCCAAACTGATGGTAGTAACCCCGTCACCCATATCTTATTGAATAGCTTGGTCAAGATCATTATTAATCTATCCCCCTCCACTTTAAACATTTCCGGAAATAAACCATCCTCCCCTGGTGCCTTATTATTCTTTAACTGTTTTACTGCTTTCTCCACTTCTGCAAGCCTCAACTCTCCTGTTTCTATATTTAAATCTTCCTGAGCAGACGGTATATCCTCTTCTGGTGGTATTGGTCTATTAAGAACTGTCTCAAAATGCTCTTTCCATCTATTTTTAATATCTCCATCTTTGGTCAATAAATTTCCTTCCCTGTCTCTAATTGGTATTTCCTTGCGTTTACCTGCATTACCACTCAGTTCTCTAATCGATTCATATGCTATTCTTTGACTCTGTCCATCATTTTTGTTTATTAGGATTTCAGTCTCTGCAACCTTTTCATCCACACATCTTCTTTTATCTCTCCTAGCTAACCTTCTTACTTCTGAATTCAAACTCCAGTACGCAGCTCTTGCTAATTCAATCTCTCGTTCATCAACGCATTGCATCTCACTCCTCAATTTAGCCTCACCTCTCTTTTTATCATATCCCACGTTTCCTCTGATATCCATTTCTTTCTCCTGAATCTATGTCTCCTTCCAATCGTACATTCAGCAGTCTCATGCAAAACTTTGTTCACAACCTCCCACATCTCATCTACACTTTCTCCCCCTCTTCCAACGTTTCCAACACCAAAAACCTATTTCTGCATTCTAATCTGAATTCCTCCTTTTCTTCTCCTTCTCTTCTAAGCTTAACAATATCGTATCTACCAACACCAGATTTTTCCTTCTTCTGATTTTAAGTTTAAACCTTATTTTTGCAATGCTGAGTTGATGGTCACTACCAATATCCGCTCCCCGTTTAACATGAACATCTAGCAGAGAACTTCTATGCCTCCTACTGATAGCGATGTGATCAATCTGATTTTTATATTTTCCACACGGCGACACCCAAGTTGTCTTGTGTATATTGCAATGCTGAAAGAGTGTGCCCCCGATGACTAAGTCATTTGCTAGACAGAAGCTTCCAAACCTCACTCCGTTTTCACTCATACTACTACCAACTCCCACCTTACCCATACATGCCTCAAATCCCTCATTTGAACAGCCCATTACTGCATTAAAGTCTCCAACGCAGATCAAAACATCATGTCTAGGTACCCTTCCTACTCCTTCTTGCAACTTTTCATAAAATGTGTCTTTCCTTTCATCGAGTGCATCATTAGTAGGTGCATAACACACAAACAGACTGATGTTGTTCTGAATCAGGTACTCATTATTCAATCTTTGTCTCTCAGGTTGTGTTATTGTATTCCTCTTCAATCTGTTCAGTCGTTTTCTTTCCTGTATTCCTTTCCTAATTTCTTCGTTCATTGACAGTGGTTCTTTGATTTCCTTTATCTCTGGGTCTACATTCATTGTTACTGTTCTTTTCGATACTCTGTCTGCACATCTTTTAATGACTTTATCCAACTGTTCCACATTTGCCACCGCTTCCTCATGAAACACTGTCTCTAGTAGGATTCTGTATTAATTCATTGAGGCTTCATCTGTTTTATAAAACCCTTTTTTGTACCATTCACCTTTCTTGAAGTTTGGACTCCTGGAGTTTGGCCCCTTTATCTTAACTTGAACAAGGTTATGATCGGATACATCAGTTATAGTTTGTTTTTCATCTATTTCCATGCACATGAACATATCATTGAGCCCTTTTGTTCACTAGTACATAGTCTTCTGTGCTGTTTTGGTTCCATCTGCTCCATGTAATGACCCCATTGCACTCTGGATTATCATTTAGCATGATCAAGTTGAAATTTTCCATTGAATCTATGATGTTATGTCCATTTTTTTTTTTTTTTTAAAGTTTTGGCTTCCAATAAACCCAACATGTCCGTTAAAGTCTCCTACAAGGAAAACTGGTTCCTCTTCTATTGTTCAAGGTTTTTTGAAATATCAATTTTTAGGGAAATACTCTTTGGTCTATCAGCTACTGCAAAATACACTAATATTACCTTTAACTCATATTTTGTACTTTTGGTTTTTAGAACAGTATATAGTATATCACTATTTACAGTTTTGAGTTGCCTTAATTCTGATATCCACTTTTCTGTGCATAATCATTAGACCTCCACTTTTTTTTTTTTTTTTTGTTCATTACTTGCTCTCATGCTATCCACCTAACATGATATTTGCTATGTTCATCCATCCATCCATCATCCAATCCTACGTTGCCCCATGAGGAGCGTAGGAGCCCGGGGCTAGGCAAGTTGGTTCTGACATTTAAGATGAAAGTGCCCAGCCTCACTCATCCCTGAGTGGCATTATGTGAGCAATGAACCCCAACCACCACTTGGATATAAACCTTCACTGGCTCAATCCGATTAGAGTGCCATAATTACCCACTAAACCATCAGGTGCCAAAATTTGGTTATATTGTTACCACCCAGTGTAGTAAATGGTTTCCTGGTGTGCAGGAAACCATTTGGCTTTTCACTCAGTGTAGGGTCACCCACAGGCGGAAGGAATAGGAAAGAATAAAGGAAAGCAAGACAGTAGAAGGAGTGTACAGTCACCCGTAGGCAGAAGGACGAGGAAAGAATGACAGAAGAGGATGGAAGGAAAGAAGAATGGAGGAGAGAATAGGGCAGACACCCGAGGACAGCCGTACATCGAGTGAGTGGATGGTGAGCGCCCCCACCTACCACATACTTCCTATGTTAAATTTATCTATTTTCTGCTGTGTCTCAGTGAGTAAAATTATGTGATGTGTATTTTCTAATAACTTTTCTACTTCAGCTAGTTTCACTTTAGTAAGACCTTGTATATTAAGTAACTTTAATGTTATAGTTTCTTGAACAACTTTTCTCTTCCATACTGCTGCGATTTTTTCCCTCCTCAGATTCCATATTTCATTCTTGTTGACCCTCCTGCCTGAATCTCACCAGTTTTCCCTGCTTTATCATCCACCATCGTTCACCATTTTCCCTCTTCCTCTTTAGTTCCTCCCTTAACAATTTGTTCTTTCTCTTTCCTTTTTTGTCATATCAGTCGATATGCCTATTTTCTTCTTCCCTGGGGCTTGCTCATGTTTCAGCTTCTTCGCATTCTCTAACAATTCCATTTTTGTCTTTCATTATTTAGCTTAACCAGTATTGGTCTGTTCCCTCCTTCTGTTCTTTTCCCTAACCTTATAACTTTCTCTACGTAATGATCTTCCACTCCTAGACTGTTGGTGAACAAATCCTGGCACATGAGTATCCACCTGTTCTTTCCTGTGGGTTCTTGCTTTCTGCCTCCTGCATGTTTTTGTTACGTCTGTGTCCCACTCTGCCACAGGCTGCAACAGCAGTAGTCCAGCATAGGAAGGACGTTGCCCAGTAAGTTCTTCTTCCTATGATCGGCCTTTATGTGTACAGTACACAGGATCAGCTCAGGCGTCGTAAATAAACACTGGCTTCTTAAGTTCACTGTCTTTATTTTTCAGATAATTACACTTAATGCTTTACAACTTCACTATTCTCACAAGAACTGGAGCTGTACAAACTTTACTAACTGCTATTACACTTAATGGTTGACAACACTTCTCTATTTTCACAAGTACCGATGTTATACCAACTTCAGTAACACTTCAATGTTTTCACAAGTACTGAAAATATACAAACATCACTGACACTGACACTGCACTACACTCAAACTGAACTGAAAACCAGCTGAACTTGCTCCAGTCTCCCCACCCCCATCCTTATATAAGCTTGCATTGTTCTAGAATTATCTACATTTTTCCACAGTTCTGGTGTATTCTAGAGAGTAGCACAGTTACCAACTCGGAGACAACCAAAACATGCAAGAGTTTTCTTTCATAACACTGTAAATTATTTACCATACAAACTTAATTTGAATTACATAATTTAACGAACAATCACGTAAATAAAACATTAATGAGAAAAATAGCATAAAAATTAATGCATAACTTATGAAAAAACTACGCTCACAAACAGCAGGCAAACTGGCAACTCTGACTCATACCAAAACCTACAGTACGGGAAACGCCGAAAAGATTCTCGAGCACCTTACTTGCAAATCTCGCTTCTTAACACTACTCCCACCCTAGTCCTTTGTCGTCCCGACAAAACTACACAATATATACAAACATAATTAATCCTAATGAAACATATAACTATGCACAAAATAATCCTTCAACTCATCAGGTCTTCTTCTATGCCATTCCAATGACATCCTTGCTCCTCCACACAGTCCACTCTTCCTGAAAGGTCTTCATCCTCTTCCTGGTGCACTTCTCTTGGGAAACTGTCACCATCCTCTTGAACTTCAGCTCCTTGGTCCTCTTCAAGATCCTCAGCTGCAGTAGAACATGATTCCTCAGAGATGTCCCAGCTGTACTGTCCTGGCCCATGGTACTGCCACATACGATTCACGTGTACCACCTCTGGGCAAGAATTCCTGCCTCCCCGAATCTGATACGTTACATCTGATAGGCAGTCCAACACAGTGCAAGGCCCATCCCACTGGCTCTGCAGCTTCGGTGACTGTCCCTTCTTTCGCTGAAAATTGTGTCACCAAATTTGGTCACCATCCTTGAAGCTCACCTTACTTGCCTTGGCATCATACTTGCACTTCACCTCTCCTGAAAACATAGGGGCTCCTCACACTTGATGATGTACCTCAGCCAGCCTTTCCTGAAGTGCTTCACATAACTGGAGGTGTCTGTAGGATGCTTTTCACCAGGTGGTTTTCCCACTAACAAGTCAACATGTAACTCGTGGCCCAACATCAGTTTTGCAGGTGTGTAGCTGGTAGACTCATAGGATGCAGACTGATATGCCATCAACAACACAGGTAATTTATGGTCCCATTCTGTTTGTCCCTCTATGCAGTACTTGACCAGTTCTAGTCCCATTCAACTGGATTTCTCCAACGTCTCATCTGACTGTGGCCTTACTGGGGTCGTCCTGGTCTTCTTGATCCTCAGTATCTTGCAGCATTCACGGAACACAGCAGACCTGAAATTTCTACCATAGTCTGAATGTAGCCCATGTTGCATCCCAAAACGACAGAAAAACTAGTCAACCAACACCCGAGCAAGAGTCACAGCCTCTTGATCAGTGGCACAGGCTTCTGGCCTCTTTGTGAAGTAGTCCATGGCAACACATATATACCAGTTTCCTCTTTCAGTGAGTGGTAAAGGTCCAGCAATGTCCACTGCGAACCATCGGTGCACCCACTTGGTACAGCTGGAGAGGGGTGCAACCATGTTACTTGGGCCCCTTCTTGACAACACACATCACAGGCCCGACACCACTCTTCAACATCCTGACGTATGCCAATCCAGTAGAACCTCTGTTGCAGCCGACTTAGAGTTTTCTTTACTCCCAAGTACCCACTAGTGATCTGGTTATGGGACTTATCCAAGATCTCGGACCTCATCTTCTCTGGAACCACCAGTTGCCAATACTTGCTGAGGCCATCGGGTGTCTCCCACTGATGCTCCAGTTGTCCGTGAAGGTCCCACTGACTCGAGTAGCTCTTGGTCACAGGGCTTAACCTGGAAACTTCTTCCCAAGATGGTCGCACTGTACTCCGCTGCAGCCACTCTAGCACTGGTTGTAAATTTGCATCCTCTGTTTGCATCTTCTTCAAATCTTCTGCATCTGACTCTGGCCCTGTTACAAATGTACAGCAGCATTTCTTGCCAAGATTCCCATTCCTACTGCACTCCTTGCCGTCTATTCTTTTGTCTTCTCTCACACTATTCATCAAGGTTCTCCTGCATTTCTGCAGTGGTGGGCTTCTTGTGAATAATTGGCTAGTTGTTCCCTTTTGTCACCAGCCTTCACTAATTTACCCTCATCCTTCTCAAACGGACAATCATAGCTGAAGTGTCCCACCTCACCACATGTCCAACACCCGTTTGTTGGAATCTGACATTTTGTTGCACTGTTCCTTTCTTCCTTCTCCTTCCATTTGTAACAATCATCCTTCTTGTGTCCCAGCTTCCCGCGCAGAACCAGCAACCTCCTCTGATCTTCTCCTATTCTCTTTTCCACTTTTTGAAATCCATTTTCCGATGTCCTGGCTTTTCACAGTACCAGCACCTTCCTTCAAAATTTCCACTTCCCGTCCCTGCACCTTTCTTGCCTTGAATCTTGCACTATGGCCTGTCTGAAAGGTGGATGTACTGGACCTGGTGTAGGACTCAGATTCAAGAGCCCTGGCTAGTGCTTCTTTTTTTATATTTTTTTTATGCGAGGAAGAAGGAACCAAAGGCCATCAGCCCACAATAAGAATTCCCTCCAAGAGAAAAACAAAATACAAGAGAGAGCCAAATTCAAGATCCATTCATTTCGAGATGTCTGGACACACTGCGTTTGAAAGACTCGAGATCATAGGGTGCAGGAAACACAGACAGAGGGAGACAGTTCCAGAGCTAACCTGTTCCATAAATGAAGGACGGGGAGTAACGGTTAACTCTTGCATTAGAGAGTTGGACAGAAAAGGGATGAGAGTTTGCTGCTAGACGGGTGCTATGCGCCCGTCGTAGAGGTAGAGGAATGCATGCAGACTTTTCAGGGGAGCAGTGACCATTAATGTAGCGATAGAAAAGAGATAAAGATGCAACAGTGTGGCGAAGAGACAGAGGTTGAAGGGAGTCAGTAACAGGAGGAGAGTTAATGAGATGAAAAGCCTTTGACTCCACCCTATTGAGAAGAGCTGTATGTGGGGAGCCTCCCCACACATGAGAGTTGTACCCCACACAGGGGCAGATAAAACCCCTGTATAGAGTCAACAATTGTGCAGAGGTAAAGAAGGAACAGAGTCGGCTTAGCACACCCAATCTCTTGGAAGCAGATTTTACAAGAGATGTAATATGATCTTTCCAAGATAAGTCCCAAGTAAATGAAACTCCAAGCATGTTCAAGGACGATGCAGGATTAAGCTGAATAGTATTTAACATTAGTGGGGGTATATGTGGAAGATTTTGACGGGTTGATAGGTGTAAGAACTGAGTCTTAGATGCATTAACCCATCACGTCCTGAGGTTTTCTGCACCTCCGACATCCACCAGTCCCGAGGTATTTTTGAAAATTTTTATTTTGGCTAAAACCTTCGCTTTTGGTGAGAAACATCGGAAATTCATAGAGAAATCGCTCACCTGGGGTTTAAAATACTCAATCCAGGTAGGAGTTCCTCCTTACTTGACTGGGTTTTCTAACATGCTGGCACCAAAGAAAACGAGTTCTATGGGAGGGTAACTATTTTATCCACTCATAAATGGTATTTATTTATTTACTTGGTACGAATGTATATGTAGTATGAGAGTATATTGGTTTTCAAGCAGTAATAAAGGCATTATAAGCATTGTTTCACTCACTAACTAATCACCATACCTGACCTTTTTTTGCCACATTACCTGATCATTATTTCTGACTGTTTCTTCTTCTAATGCTATGTAAACATTGTCCTCCACCTTGTCATCGATTGGGGAATCACTCTGGCCCTGAATATCTTTACTAGCCAGGTCATTGGTAACAGGTGAATTGCTGAGACAATGGCGTGAGGGGGGGAGGGGGGAGGTTATGCGGTGTAAGGCATTGTCCCTGCTTGGCATCTTGTAGAGGAATAGAGGAAGGTGTCCCGTGTATACATATGAAAAATCACGCGTGAAAATTGAAAATTGTGCAAACTAGGGACCTTGCAATTGCATGACGTACCTGTACGTCGCCGGGACTGGCAAATGCAAATTGTTGCAACGTACCCATACATCGACGGGACGGGGCGGGTTAAAAACAACAAGATTATTTTTATCCCAGTCAGAGATACGAACCAAGTCAGACATTAGGTGTGTCATAGCCTCATCACTTGTTTGTTGAAGTAACCGCTGAGATGGGCATTGCAGGAACCAAATGGAAAGGTGAAGAGTGGAGTCAACAACGTATGAGTGGACAGTGTTAGATGTACAGCTTAGGTCATTGATGAATAAAAGGAAGAGAGTTGGTGATAGGACAGAGCTCTGAGGAACACCACTGTTGATAGATCTAGGAGAAGAATGATGGCCATCTACAACAGCAGCTATAGAACGACCAGAAAGGAAGCTAGCAATGAAGGCATAGATAGAAGGATAGAAACCGTAAGAGGGCAGTTTGGAAATTAAAGATTTATGGCAGACTCAATCGAAAGCCTTTGAGATGTCAAGTGCAATGGCAAAGCTTTCGCCAAAGTCCCGAAAGGAAGATGACCAGGAGTCTGAAAGGTAGGTGAGAAGATCGCCAGTGGAGCGTCCCTGACGGAACCCGTACTGACGATCAGAAAGAAGGTTGTGATAGGAAAGATGCCTTAAAATTTTTCTATTGAGAATTGACTCGAAAACATTTTAAATACAGGACGTTAAAGCAATTGGACGATAGTTGGAGGGTTGGGAGGCTGAATGAGAGCAAACTTCCAGCAGGGAGGAAAGATACAAGTTGACAGACAAAGGCGAAAGAGTTTGCCTAGATAGGGTGTAAGCACAGAAGCACAGTTCTTGAGAACAACAGGAGGGACTCCATCAGACCCATATGCCTTGTTAGTATTGAGGCCAGTGATGGCATAAAATACATCAGCTGAAGAAATTTTAATGTCAGCCATGAGGAAGTCAGAGGCAGGAAGTGATAGAGGAACAGCACCGGAATTGTCTAAGGTGGAATTGGGGGAGAAAGTCTGTGCGAAGAGATCTGCTTCATCAGTAGAAGAAATAGCTACAGAACCATCAGAGTAGAAAAGAGGAGGGAAGGATGATGAGGTAAAGTTGTTAGAAAGGTTTTTGGCAAGGTGCCAGAAGGAGTGGGAAGAATTCGAGTTGGAGAGTTGAGAGCATTTAGTACGGATGAAATTATTTTCAGCAGAGCAAAGAACAGACTTGGCACGATTCCGGGCAGAAATGTAAAGATGATGTGATTCAGGTGTGGGTTGGCTCTGGTACCTTTTGTAGGCCCTCTCCTTGTTGCAGACAGCATTAGAACAAGGGTGATTAAACCAAGGCTTTCTTGTGTTAGTCAAAGGATATGAGAAAGGAATGTATGTTTCCATGCCTGAGAGAATAACCTCCGTAATGAGCAAGGCACACTCAGATGGCTCCCGGCCATGGAAGCAATAATAATTGCAGGGAAGCTTTATGCTTGTGCCTGCTTCACTTCCACTTTCAACTCTACACTGTCAAGAGCATCGATGAACTGGTCCCTCAGGAGAATAGCCAACAGGTTCGGTGCAGCTCCAGGGTACGCCTTGTATGCCATACTCTCCAGGTCATGAGGAAGCTGATGTAGGGATTCTCCTCGAGCCCATACATGGCTCTGAAATCTTGCTTTGTAAACCTCAGTCTGGTACATGGTTCCATATCTGAACTCCAGCATTTCTACTAGGGACTGATAACAGTTCCTCTCCATCACTGACATCTGGTCCAGAATTTCCATTGCGGCACCCTTAACCACTAATACGCGGCCAATGGACAGCTGACCCCCCCCCCCCGGGGGGTGGCGTTCGATCGCCGTCTGAATACCGTAGGAAAATATTAGCCAAAAATCAGAGATTAACCCTAGAACATTATACTTGGTGTGGCAGATAGTACTTACATTCAGCTTCCTCCAGCGACAGGTGTTGAGCCTTTGTAGACCACCCAATGACTTGTGGAGACTTGCAAAGTTGGGTAACAAAATCTTCACTTTCACACCTCCAGCAACCCGGTTTCCCCTCTACCACAGCCTCATTGTCACAGTACTCTTTATACTACAACGTACAGGTAGTTTGGAATCCCTATTTTTACAATAAGCACTGAAAATAAGACTAAAATCAACGAAGCGTATGGCCGACATGCAGTGTGGCGGCAGTCTTCCCATCACTCAACAAACATTTCCATTTTCACAGCTAAAAACACGTATACTACATTATTTTCAATCAATTACTTCCCAAAAGATCACCGCAGCACACTTTTTATTCTTCCTTACGCCTGTCACTTTATTCTCGTTCCTGTTGGCCGCTCGCACTGACTCGGAAGAGCTAGAACTCGCCATAATGTCACTTTGAAAGCCTGCAGTAAACTGACGCTAAACAGGGGCAAACCGTGCGAAAAAAAGCTAGTGTTACAACTAGGGAAACAAGCGTTTCCTGTTAGCATAAACTGCTTGTGAGAGGAGAGCGCAGATTTACAGTTCTGAGCAGTCAGAGAGCTGCCAAGTATCACAGCCAGGCTGGCCGGGCCGTGATGGGGGGGGAGGGGTGAAAAAACGCGATACTTGGCAACAACGGAGGTCAGTAGTACAGAGGTAAAGTATGCTAATTGTAGCTAAAAGGTGGTGGTACTGATAGACAATACCAGCTGGAACATCCTTGCCCGTGTTTATTCAATATTAACTCAAATCACAAATGCGACGCTCTGCCGTTATGTCCTTTTCGGCGAGCGTCGCAAACGCGACGCCCCACGTTTTAGGGGTTAAGGCTAGTTGCAAGCTGCACTGCCCTCTGCCTATCATCCCAACCATTCTGATCCGCAAGTAACTCAAACTGTGCACAGTACACTTCCCAAGACAGTCTACCATCAAATTCCTGGGGTTTCTTTTTAACCCATCACATCCTGAGCTATTTCACACCTCCGACACCCCCCAATCCCGAGGTATTTTCGGAATTTTTTTTTTGGGCTAAAATCTCCGCTTTTGTTGAGAAACAACGAAATTTCATAGAGAAATCGCTCACCTGAGGTTTAAAATACTCGATCCAGGTAGCAGTACCTCCTTACCTGACTGGGTTTTCTAACAGGCTGGCACCAAAGAAAACGAGTTCTATGGGAGGGTAACTATTCCACAGCACTCATAAACGGTATTTATTTATTTACCTGGTATGAATTTATATGCAGTACGAGAGTATATTGGTTTTCAAACAGTAATTTAGGCATTATAAGCATTGTTTTACTCACTAACTCATCACCATACCTGACCTTCTTTTGCCACATTACCTGATCCTCATTTCTGACTGTTTCGTCCTTTAATGCTATGTAAACTTTGTCCTCCACATTGTCATCAATTGGGGAATCACTCTGGCCCTGAATGTCTTTATTGACCAGGTCACTGGTAACAGGTGAATTGCCCAGACAATGGCGTGCAGGGGGGGGAAGGGGAGGTTATGCGGTGTAAGGCATTGTCCCTGCTTGGCGTCTTGTAGAGGAATAGAGGAAGGTGTTCCGTGTATACGTACGAAAAATCACGCACAAAAATTGAAAATTGTGTAAATTAGGGACCTTGCAGTTGCACGACGTACCAGTACGTCGTCGGGACTGGCAAATGCAAAATGTTGCAATGTACCCATACATCGACAGGACGCGGTGGGTTAATTGGACCCCATTATATAACTCAAACTGTGCACGGTAAGCTTCCCAAGATAGTCTACCATCAAATTCCTGTTTTTTTTTTTTTTTAATAGGACCCCCATTACAGCCATGCACTTCACTGGTTTGGAACCTAAAAACTGGGGCATCGTAATTAAGGCCAGAACTTAAAACTTCTGCATTCTGATTATTCAACCCTGTAATGCTACCTTTAGATGCCTGGGATCCATCAAGATTCACCATACACTGTCCATTCCTTTCATACTATGCTCCCTGTACATTAACCTGAGACTCAGCAGTGCAATATTTCTCTGCAGTCTCAATTTTCTCACTAATTATCTTCACATGGTCAGCTACATGCTTCACCTGGCTATCTACATGCTGTCTGCACTCCATCAGAATTCCCTCATTAATCTTTAGCTGGCTATCCACATGTTGTCTGCACTCTGTCGCTATTCCCTCACTAATCTTCATCTGGTTGTCTACATGCTTCACCTGGTGGTTTAGACGCTGTCTGAACTCCATCACGTTATTGCTTGCCTCACATTTCTGCTGCTGTAGCTCAGTGTATACTTCCTCCTTCAACTGCTGCTGCTCTTCCTTCACTTCCCCCATGAAAGTATCCAGCTGTCCTTGCAACCTCAATTATAATTCCCTCTTTTGCTCCTGTAATGTCTGCTGAAGCTGTCCATATATTTTTTTCTGTTCTTCCTTCTGTGCCTGTAATTGTTCTTTGAGTTCTTTCTGTCCTTCATTCTGTGCCTACAGTTGTACACTTTGTGTTTGTAACTGTTCTGTAAGTTCTTTCTTTTGTGCCTGTAATTGTCCTTCGAATTCATTTATGAGCTTTTTCTGTTCTTCACTTTGGGCCTGTAATAGCTTCACAATTGCTGCCAGGGACATTTCCTCCTCCTGCCCAGCTCGAGACCTTGTCCACAGACCTTGTGCTTCCATGTCAAAGGTTAGCCACACTGCAGCCCTGAATAATCCCACTCCTTACACAAGTGTTACATCCCCACCCCACACTGCCACAGGCTCCAACAGCAGTAGTCCAGTATGGGAAGGACATTGCCCAGTGAGTTGTTCATATTGTCAGCCTGTAGGTGTACGGTACACAGGATCAGCTCAGGTGTCGTAAATAAACACTGGCTTCTTAACCCACCATGTACTGGCTATTTTTAGCCCTATGGGTCACCTCAGTGCCGGCCATTTTTTGACCGTTTATTTTTGGCTAAAATGATAGATTTTGATGTGGAAACAACGAATCTCGCCATTAAAATGCTCACCGAGGCTCGGAAATGAGTTTTATTGAGTTCTGCATACTCGTGTACAGGTATAGCCCCTCTCTCATGCTCACCACGTACGTGAAAGCCGTTTTCTATGTGAGGTATACTCATATATTTATGCTGGGAAGGTACAGCAATGTTCAGTACACTTTTCTGATTACTTATTACTTCAGCATCCATCACAATTTGCGTGTCTTTCTCTGTGACTGCATTATCTTACACTTACTTGAAGATAGGTACAACCTGACTTCATTACGTACAATCCTGGCACTTACAAGAAGGTATTTACAACTTGACTTCACTATACAGTCCTTACACTTACAAGAAAATATTTACAACTTACACTTACATGAAAATATTTACCAAATGCCATCACTATATACAGTACTGGGCGAGGCACACAGACAGAATGAGACAGAGCGAGCGTGAGAGGGGAAGTGAGTGAGTGTATGGCCTTGACAGCCTGGGGGATGATAGAGGAACTGTTACCTTACTTGTCTGCCAATTTTTTCCCTCGAATCTTGAAAATGCGGTCGCAGTGAAGTTTTTTATTTTAAACTATTTTAAAGCAGCACTGGTACTGGCAACGGAATTATGTCAGACCGTTTTAAAACAGCACTGGAACGCAGCGGGTTAAGTTCACTGTCTTTATTTTTCAGATAATTACACTTAATGCTTTCCAACTTCACTTCACTATTCTCACAAACACTGGAGCTGTACAAACTTTACTAACTGCTATTACACTTAATGCTTGACAACACTTCTCTATTTTCACAAGTACCGATGTTATGCCAGCTTCAGTAACACTTCACTGTTTTCACAAGCTCCTAAAATATAAAAGCTTCACTGACACTGACACTACACTACACTCAAACTGAACTGAAAACCAACTGAACTCACTCCAGTCTCCCCCTCCATCCTTATATAAGCTTGGATTGTTCTAGGATTATCTATATTTTTCTATCCTTATATAAGCTTGCATTGTTCTAGAATTATCTATATTTTTCTACAGTTTTGGTGTATTCTAGATAGAAAGCACAGTTACCAACTCAGAGACAACCAAAACATGCATGATTTTTCTTACATTACATTGTAAAGTATTTACCATACAAACTTAATTTTAGTTACATAATTTAACAATCACGTAAATAAAACATTATTGAGAAAGAGAGCATAAAAATTAATGCATAACTTACGAAATAACTACCCTCACAAACAGCAGGCAAACTGGCAACTTTGACTCGTAACGAAACCTACTGTACAGTACGGGAAACGCCGAGAAGCGAGCACCTAACTGGCAAATCCTGCTTCTTAACACTACCCCCTCCCTAGTCCTTTGCCGTCCCGACAAAACTACACAATATATACAAACATAATTAATCCTAATGAAACATCTAACTATACACAAAATAATCCTTCAACTTATCATGTCTTCTTCTATGCTGTTTCCTTGGCTTTCCCTAATATGTTCCATTTTTGTCTTTCATTATTTAGCTTCATCAGTATTGGGCTGTTCCTCCTCTTCTTTTCCCTAGCCTTATAACTTTCTTTACATGATATCTTCCACTTCTAGACTGTTGGTGAACAAATCCTGGCACATAACATTATCCACCAGTTCATTCCTCTGGGTTCTTGCTTTCTGCCTCCTGCAATGTTATAAATTACAATGTTATTTTTCTTCTCCATTTCCTCCCATTCTGACAGATTCTCCAAAACCATTTCCATGACAATATTTGTTTTTTCCTCTTCAGCCCTACATTCTTCTAACTCTCTAATTCTATCATTGAGTTTATGCATGTCATTCCCCAAGGTCTTAACTTTCTCCACAGATTCCTCCACTTCTGGCTAACACTTTCTGCAAAACCACATCAGGAATTCATATGTCTGCAGTACTCTGTACAATCCCACATTTACTTTGTCACAGCCCGTGTGAAACCAAACCCTACAGGCATCACAGCTTAGTCTGTTGTCCTCCTTTGTCACCCACCTGCTGCAAACCCTGCAGTGGGCCTGTCTGTTTGTGTCTTGCTACATGCATTCTTCACATTTTATGGCCTCTCTTGGGATGCTTTTCTTCCCACATCCTTCAGAAGTTTTTCTTGTAACCCCCCATTTTGCTGTACTAATACATATTCACAATATTCGAGAGCTCAGTCGTGACCTCCCCACACGTGTTCATCGACACCGGTATGTTTTGCTGTTGTCTTCCTAGAAACATCAGTACTTGGGATTTCGGGTGGCGGATTCGTCTTCGCATGATTTCTGCTTCATAAATTGCATCTTTTTCATAACGTATAGTCGGTATACTCTCTTCAGCATGTGCCAAATGAAACATTAATCTCTTTGATATCTAAATGACAAGCGTTTCAAATTAAGCATGCAGCGAGACTTCAAATATTATCTGATGAATTCTAATGGACCAATTAGAGGCTTCACCAAACCCTGTTTCAGAGGTCTGCCACGTTGTTGTCTACCGTCGCTCAGCCTCGATTAAAAAATATTTTTGCTAGGTTTTAACGACCTGTGAAATTGTACCTAATACTAAGTTTATAATAATATTGCTATTTATAAGGATCTTTTTTCCTATTTAATCCAGCGCATACTTATATACCTGTAAAGAAAAAATAACCAGGCTCTAAGAGAATCTTAGCTTGGGGACTAAAATAGTGTGCTGTCTATTTACATATATTTGAATAAATCGTGTGCAGTTAGTAAAAGGAGATTACTTTCAGGACTTCTGATGTGTAAATTTTAGCATGCTTTAAAGAAGTAAGCAGTTCCACTGAAAATAATGTACTGAACGATTGCTTAGTTGGTGAATCAGCCATATTAATCCAAACAAACAGCAGTGGGGTACGACATTATATCCATGGCAAAGTACGAGGAGTTGAAGTGTAAACTTACTAAACTGTGCAATGGACCCAGGGAAACATTTAAAAGCATTATTTATGTTAGAATTTCGTGACTAGGATGATCAAGACGTATAACAGGTCCGTATTGTTATGAAAAGTCATATGTCAGGCAGGGCGGCATATCGAAAGGTGCTGCCAAACCTGCGGCTGCATATCTACTTCTTTTGTGGATATTAACGAATTATAAATATTTTAATCACTGTTATCCTGTTTTATGGATGGTTCTAGTAAAATTGCCTAGGTTTCGTCTCTACAGTATGTTATGTTTACAGAGATGAGTAAACTGACGAAACCTGAGTTTACAAAATGACACTTATAATACATTATATATTATCAAAGGGCTCCCATACTTCAATTTTTTTGTAACATATCATGTCAGCTCAATAATTTCATGAGTAAAATCTTATTCGGGGTGTTTTACTTTGTGTCAAATTTAAAAAGATATTACGCACTGGCTACTTTTTCGATGCCTACCCCGCATCAAAGCTCGGCGACGGAAGCGAACCTAGTGGCAGATTTCTGAAACAGGATCTGGTGAAGCATCTAATTGTTCTCATTGCTCTCTCTCTCTCTCTTTTTTTTTTTTTTTTTTTTTTTGAGAAAATCTTGCATCCAACAATACAGTTTGCCTTGGATTTCTTCTTGATGGTACAGTTTCCATAAAAGTCTTTGGTGCGGTACTCTGTGAAATGCTTTCTTGAATTCTAAGTAGATACTGTCCACCCATCCTTCTCATTTCTGTAATGTTTCTGTTACTCTGTCATAGTAGCTCAACACCGGATTTTCCTTTTCTGAAACCAAACTGTCTTTCTGTTATCATATTGTGTTCTTCTAGATGATTTACCCAAGCTTTTCTTATCAGCTTTTCTAATATCTTGCTGTTAACAACACTGGTTAGTGATACTGGTCGGTAGTTGCGTGGATTTTGTCTATTCCCTTTCTTGAATAAGGGAACAATGTTTGCTTTCTTTCAAATAACCCAGCCATAAGGGGTGCAAGCCAGCACAACTCTATGCCGGTCCCAAGCCCGGATAAATGGGGAGGGTTGGCGTCAGAAAGGGCTGTCGGCCAGTAAAATATAAGCCAAAACCATGATGAGCCACAACCGAAAAATTGTGGATTATGTCAGGGTGTACCCCATTATAAGCGACGCACAGAGGTAACGCCCGACCTCTGTAAATGTGCAAGGGCTACTGCGCCATGAGCAAACGCGGCTAAAGAAGCGAACTCCTGCTGCCCTGAGGGTGGCAACACTGAATGTTGGGACCTTGACAGGTCGAGGAAAAGAGGTGGTGAAGCTGATGAAGATGAGGAGGGTAAGCATACTGTGTGTGCAGGAGACCAGGTGGAAGGGTAACAAGGCGAAGGAATTAGGAGATGGATACAAACTTTATTATAGTTGTGCAACTGCAAAGGGAAGGAATGGAATTGGAATAGTGGTGTCACAGGAAATGAAAGAATATGTGACTGAAGTGATGAGAGGAGATCGGTTGATAACAGTAAGGTTAATATTTGGGACATGTATAATAAATGTGGTTAATGCATATGCACCACAGACAGGATCAACACATGAAGAAAAGGAAGAGTTTTGGAGAAAGCTAGAAAGTGAGATGGAGAGAACTGCTGTAGAGGAGAGAGTGGTGCTGGGCGCGGATCTGAATGGACATGTTGGAGCAGATAATGAAGGAAATGAGAGGATACATGGAGGCCATGGGCTTGGAAATGTAAATGCAGAGGGTGAACGGATACTGGATCTGGCCATTTCCTTTGACCTGACAATTGCTAATACTTTCTTCTGCAAGAGGGAAGAGCATATCATCACGTATAAGAGTGGAGGAAATTCTATCCAGATAGACTACCTTATGTACAGATCAAATTTGGTAGAGATAAAAGACTGTAAAGTTATACCAGGTGATCACGCAGCACCACAACACCGGCTGCTAGTGATGGATGTGTGGCTAAAAAGACCAAGAAAAGGAAGGAGGAGGTATAAGAAGAGGATTTGATGGACGGCACTGAAGCAGCAAGCGAAGAGACAAGAGTTCAAGATTAAGGTACTAGATAGGGTGAACGTAAATACAGAGGGAATTCAAAACTGGTAGAAGAAGAATAGAGAAATCGTGAGAGGAGTGGCCAGAGAAGTACTTGGAGAAACATCGGGAAAGCGACATACAACTAGAGAAGAGTGGTGGTGGAGAGAAGACGTTAAGAATGCACTAAAAAGGAAAAAAGAAACAAAGAAGCAGTGGGAGCAAAGCAGATCATAGGAGGACAAGATGGTGTATAGAAGTGCAAAGAAGTTAGCACGGAAAACAGTGGCAGTGGCTAAGGCTGAGGCTTGTCGTGATATGTAAGAGGAACTGGAAACACCTGAAGGAGAGATGACAATATACAGGATACCAAGGATTAGGAACAAGTCTGCAAAGGATGTAAATCATGTGAAGCAGATGAAGGATGTAAATGGTGTCGTGCTAATCGATGAGATGAAGGTACAAGAGAGATTGAAGGAGTACTTTGAGGGCCGACTGAATGAGGAGAACCCACGGGATCATCAGGATGATGGAATACTATACCTAGGTCTTACGAGATATGTAGAGAGGACAGAAGTGGTGAGAACACTTAAAAGAATGAAAAACAACAAGGCAACTGGACCAGATGAGATCTCGGTGGAGGCGTGGAGGGCCCTGGGAGAAGCGGAGTGGATTTTTTGTGGAATCTAATGTGAAAGATAGAGGAGCAGGAAGAGATACCAGATGAGTGGAGGGAGTGTGTGTTGGTACCCATATTCAAGGAGAAAGGAGATGTACAAGAGTGTGGGAATTATCGTGGAATTAAACTGCTATCACACACAATGAAGGTTTGAGAAAGGATACTGGATGAGAGACTGAGGCTGTAGGAGGAGGTGGCCAGAGGTCACTTTGGTCTTATGCCGGGAAGAGGAACAACGAACCTAATATTCATATTGAGACAAATGGCAGAAAAGTATAGAGAAAAACAGAAAGAACTACATATGGTATTTATAGAGCTAGAGAAGGCCTATGATAGAATACCGTGACAGGAGTTGTGGAAATGTCTGAGGAAGAAAAAAGTACCGGAAAAATATGTAAGACTGGTAAGGGAAATGTACAGGAAGGTTAAGACGCGAGTGAGGAGTGAAGCAGGCATGACGGACAGTTTTGGAGTGGAGTTGGGGCTGCATCAGGGCTCTGCGATGAGCCCCTTCTTTTTCAAAATCGTATTTGACGTGTTGACAGAGGATGTAAGAATGGGGACACCGTGGAATATGATGTATGCCGATGATATGGTTTTGGTGAGTGAGTCAAAAGAAGGGATAGGGCACAGACTGGATGAGTAGAGATTAGCACTGGAGAGTAGAGGAATGAAAATAAATAGAAGACAAAATATATGATGTGTACAGAGCAGATGCACAATAGACGCGAAAGTATTAGGCTGGATGGTGTGGAGCTGAAGAGGGTGGATGCATTTAAATACCTAGGATCCACCCTATCAGCAGACGGTAGTGAAGATAAGGAAATAATCAGAAGAATCCAAGCAGGATGGAGAAGTTGGAGAGATGTATCAGGAGTACTGTGCGACAGGAGAATGCCAGTGAAATTAAAGGGGGAGTAAAAACTATGGTAAGACCAGCAATGATGATCAGAGGAACAGTGAAGGTGGTGGAGGTTTCGAAGAAGACACAAGAGGCAAGACTTAGATGGTACGGGCATGTCATGAGGAGCGATGGACAAAGTGATGAGATGAGAGCACTGGATATGGAAGTATAGGGAAGGAGGAGGAGAGGAAGACCCAAGAAAGGTGGATAGATTACATAGTGGCGAATATGAGAGAGAAGGGTCTGGATACCAACATGGCAGGTGATAGAGGCAGGTGGAAGAGGCTCATCAAGAACAGCGACCCTATATAAAGATGGGTAAATAAAGACGACGACGAAGAAGTTTGCTTTCTTCCAAATATCAGGTAGTTTACCTTGTCTCAAGGATTTCTTGAAAATTAAAGATAATGGTTTACTTAACTCCTTTGCACATTCATGTAGCATCCAACAGGAAATTTCATCAGGACCATTTGCTCTTCCTTTGTCTAATTTACTTAACTCCCCCTGTATTTCTTTTTCTGATATTTGTATATCTGGTAATATGTGTGGGCATGCATGTTCCATATCATCCCTCTCAAAATTATTTTTTTATGTAAAAACTGACAGGACATTTGCTTCACAAATATCCTTCTCTTTTGTATAGGTGATCTCCTCATCCGTAATGGATTGTATTTTAACTTTTACTTTGGTTTTGCATCTAATGTAGCTGTAAAATAGCTTCGGTTGATCATTACTTTTGTTTATGATATCCTTCTCAAACAGTTATTGGACTTCCCTCCTTATTCTTGTATAATCGTTTCTTGCCTGTTTGTAGTTGTTATATGCCCTCTCACTATTGTGTTTTCTGTACCTATTCCACAACAAATCTCTTTTTTTCTTTTGATTTTTTTACATTCTGTATTAAACCATTTCTTCATTTTCTTTTCTGCTTCCTTGTGCTGTGGGGATGTACTTCTGGACTCCTATTTCATAAAGTTCACAGAATTTTATATATATAGCATTTAAATCTTGTCCTCTAAGCTCCTTTTCCCAATCAGTTTCTAAGAAGTATTTCTTTAGGTCATGGTAGTTTCCCTTTTTCTAATTTGGGCTCTTTTTGTAACTTTCATTGCTGTTAACTATGTCATATGCAATCCTGAAGTTGCAATTTAGTACTGCATTGTCGCTTTTGCAGAATGGAGGGTGATACATTAAATTGTCAATACCGTTTTCTTGCCTAGTAAATATAAGATCTAGCACTGAAGGTACATCGAGTCCTCTTTTTCCGGTGCTTTCCCTTACATGTTGCGTTAGGAAAAACTCCTGCACGAGATCCAGGAGCTTTTGGTCCCAACAGCTTTCTTGGCTTATTATATCTAGAGTATTCCAATTTATATTTATATTAAAATATCCTGTAAGTATAACTCTTTCCGATTTCTCTTCCATTCTATGTAGTCTATCTATCTATCTATATACCTAGGCTGCTTCCCCCAAGGAAAGGGAGGTAGCCGAGACAGGACGACTCACTCTCCATTTACTCATCCATTCAAACACATTCATTCGCATCTTAGCCCCAAAGGGGAGAACGGACAGATCCTCACCGCATCACACCGCACAAGGGTCAACTGCGCAATGCAAGCAGTGACATCCACAGCAGGGCCCGACAGCAGAACTGGTTTACCCCTGCCACATCATAACAGACCCATCCCCTTACCCGCACCTGACCTGACTAGCTGATCAGACCAAATGCGGGAGAATATCCCCTCAGGGCTGCGTCATCACTTATTCATTCACAATTTCTCTCCATTTATTTCTGTCACGCACAGCCACTCTTCCTTGCTCAACAGACATCCCTCTCGCATCCAGCGCTCTCTTCACACTGTCCATCCATCCTATTCGTGGTCTTCCTCTCAGTCTTACACCTCTCACATCAGATCTAGTTATCTTTTTCACCAATCGCTCATTATCCATTCTCTCCATATGCCCAAACCATTGCAACACCCTCTGCTCAACTCTACCAGCCATCTCCCGAACAACTCCAGTTCTCCTTCGCACTTCATCATTTCGCACTCGATCCATACGCGTCACTCCACACATACTCCTCAGACATCTCATCTCCATTACATTCAAACTTTTCCTCTCTGCTACACCCATATTCCATCTCTTCTATGTAGTAATGCTCTTAAACTCTGAATTGTACTTTCTACCAGATCGTCATATATATGCCTCTCTCCCATGTGTTTGATCTGGTTGGCATGTATAAATTTGCTACAATTAATTTCCGTTCAGATGTATTGATCTCTGCTGCAATCAGTTCTACTTACAATGGTGTATCTAGTTCTATTTCTTTGACTTTTAGATTTTTCTTTGTTATTATAATTCCTCCTCCTTTTTGTATGTTCCTATCTCTTCTCCATATATTGTATTGCTCTAAGTTTAGGATGTCATTTGATATCCTTGGTGTTAATTTTGTTTCAGTTAGGCACAGAATATGTGGTTCATTTTCTCTGATGTTTTCATTCATCTCTATTAATTTAGATATCATTCCATCTACATTTGCGTACATCAACTTAATCATCTTATTTACATACTTCTCATGACTTGGTTCTACTACCTTCCTTCTTTTTATTCCCTCCTGTTTATGTACCACTTTCGAACCTGCAGTCAGATTACTTAAAAGAAAAAAAAAATGTATTCTTCTCCTCCTCTGATCTTCCCTCGTTCTTTGTTTTTGCTTCCTCTCTCTTCTCTTTCAGTAATTCCAGTTCCTCTTGAGTTAGGCGTCTTTTTATCCATACATTGTTGAATTCCTCTTTTTCCATGAGTTTTTTTTGCATTTTCTAGTATCTCCTCCACAGTGTTTACACTCTGAAAGGTTACCTTTAGAGGCCTTGACTTATTTCTCTCACATTTCCCTAACCTTTTGTGTTCCTCTATGTCTTTATTACAGGTTTCCTCTGATACTTCCTTCAATATGCTCATTACATTTGCCATCTATTTGTCTCTCGAGATCTTGTTTTTTTTTTTATTTATTTCTCTTCTATACCAGTGATTACTATAGATTAGTTGATATTTGCTGAATCTCTGACCAATTTAGGATTGTTTTGGATTATTCTTTTCACTTCCTTTTTAATGATTTTTTCTTCCCCTCTTGTTTCTAAGTCTTACTTTACTTTCACCATTTCAGCATAAGTGGTTTCCACATCATTTTTGTAGCTTTGCACCGCTTCAAGATCACTACTCTGATCTATCAGATTGCTTAGTTGCCTAATTGACTCTGTATCATTTTTGAACTCTTCCATAATACTCTCATGGTTGACCATTGTACTTGCCATTTCACTAATTTTCCTCTTAAGTGAACCCACTTGTACTGTCAGGTCATCTATTGTTGTATCTTTCTTGTTGACTTCCTTTCCTAATTTTTCTATTTCTTCCATCTGCAAGTGCAAATGTTTCTTCATTTCATCCATTTCATTCTGAAAAGCCATCTCTAATCTGTTTACTCATTCTACCAGCTTATTGTATGTTTCCATCAACCAGTTCTTGGTAGAAATCCTCCTCCTGCTTTCTACCTTTATCCATTTTTCTTTTCCAAATTTGCTTTACTAAAGTAGGTCCATCATGCAGTACTAAGAGCACAGATTCTACTTACATTCCTTGGTGCGGAGTCGCAGACAAAACAACTGATTAGCTGATTGTGCACATTCCTGGGCTACTTAGTTTTCTATGCTACTTGAACAACAGTCTTACTTAAAACTTGTTTTTATATTAGGACACCATTATTTTAGTCTAACCTGGTATAGAGCTTGACTCATATAAAGATACTACTATAGGTATGGCCACTGGCCAGCTTTTGCCAGGTACGGAGTGATGATGACATCCATCCGCTCTGCTCGGCGCCTTGTGTGTGTGTGTGTGTGTGTTATATCTTTACAGGAATGAGTCAAGCTCATATTGTCCCGTGTATCAAACCATTTTTATAATACTTATCCTTAAATTTATGAATTGTTTTGGCACACACTATTTCATTTGGTAGTGCATTCCACTGATCAGTTCCCCTATTTGGGAAACTAAAATTCCTTACGTCTTTATCACCTCTCTTTTTATGCAGTTTTTTTGCAGTGTCCTCTTGCTGATGTTTCCCCACAGGTTATTTACTCATTTATGTCTATTTTCTCCTTCCCTGATGTGCATTTATATAGCATACTCATGTCTCCTCATTTCCTACTCTCCTGTAATGTTGGCAGAGTCAGTTTTTTAAATTTTTCTTCGTAGCTTAGATGCCTTAAGCTTGGTACCCATCCTGTAGCAACCCTTTGAACTTTTTCAGTCTTATCTATGTGTTTCTTGAGATGAGGATTCCAAACTACTCATGCATACTCCAGGGTTGATCTGATTAATGATGTTATTATCTTTTTCAGCATGTCTTCATTTATGTATCTGAATGTTATTCTCATATTACCAAGCAGTGTATATATCTTCTGTTCCTTCTCACTGATGTGGTCAGCCGGAGGTGGTCTGTTAATAATAATCACTCCTAGGTCCTTCTCTCTTTCTGATATGTGTAGGATTTTACTTCCTAATATAATCTCAATCTGGTCTTTTTTTTCACACATACCAAACTTAATTACATGACACTTGCCCACACTGAATTCCATTTACCAATTATTACTCCATTCATGAAGTTTATTTAATTCATCTTGTAGCTGTCTACAAGAGTCTGTGTTAGTAATAATTCTCCTTTGTATTTTGCATCATCAGCAAACATATTTAGATAACTTTCATTTCATTTGTTACTATGTCATTTATATACACCAAAAACTTAATTGGTGCCAGCACTGAGCCCTGTGGAGCTCCACTAGGCACTTCCCTCCACGATGAGTAATTTCCCCTTAGTCCAGTTCTCATTTCCCTTTTTCTGAGAAAATCTTTCATCCAACAGTACACTCTGCCTCAGATTCCTTCTTGATGGTACAGTTTCCATAAATGTCTATGGTGTGGTACTCTGTCAAATGCTTTCTTGAAATCTAGATAGATGCTGTCCACCCATCCTTCTCTTTTTTGTAATGTTTCTGCAACTCTGTCATAACAGCTTAATACATTAGTAACACATGATTTTCCCTATCTGAAACCCAACTGGGTTTCTATTATCATATTGTATTCTAGATGGTTTACCCAAATTTTTCTGATCAGTTTTTCCAGTATCTTACTTACAGCACTGGTTAGTGATACTGGTCGGTAGCTGAGTGGATTATGTCTATTCCCTTTCTTGAATAGGGGAACAATGTTTGCTTTCTTTCAAATATCAGGTAGTTTACCTTGACCCAAGGATTCCTTGAAAATTAGATATATTGGTCTACTTAATTCTTTTGCACATCCATGTAGCACCCAACATGAAATTTCGTCAGGACCATTTAGTTTTCTTTTGTCTAATTTATTTAACTCCTCCTGTATTTCGTTTTCTTTTTTTTTATGTGAGGAAGAAGGAACCAAAGGCAACAAGCCCACAAAACTGTTCCTTCCAAGGGAAAAAAAAATACAAGAGAGAGTCAAATTCAAGATCCGATCATTCCGAGATGCCTGGACACACTGTGTTTGAAAGACTGGAGATCATAGGAAGCAGGAAATACAGACAGAGGGAGACAGTTCCAGAGTTGACCTGTTGCATAAATGAAGGACTGGGAGTAACGGTTAACTCTTTCATTAGAGAGTTGGACAGAAAAGAGATGAGAGTTTGCTGCTAGACGGGTGCTACGCTCCCATCGTAGAGGTGGAGGAATGCATACAGACAGTTCAGAGGAGCAGTGACCATTGAAATAGCGATAGAAAAGAGATAAAGATTCAACAGTGCGGCGAAGAGACAGAGGTTCAAGGGAGTCAGTAAGAGGAGGAGAGTTAATGAGACGAAAAGCCTTTGACTCCACCCTATTGAGAAGAGCAGTATGTGGGGAGCCTCCCCATACATGAGAGTTGTACTCCATGCAGGGGCAGATAAAAACCCTGTATAGAGTCGACAATTGTGCAGGGAAGGAACGGAGTCGGCTTAGCACACCCAATCTCTTGGAAGCAGATTTCACAAGAGATGTAATATGATCTTTCCAAGATAAAAGTCCCCAAGTAAATGAAACCCCAAGCAGGGTCAAGAATGATGCAGGATTAAGCTGAATATTATTAAACATTAGTGGGTATACCTGTGGAAGAATTTATCAGGTTGATAGGTGCAAAAACTGAGTCTTTGATGCATTAAAAACAACCAGATTATTTTTACCCCAGTCAGAGATACGAGCCAAGTCAGACATTAGGTGTGCCATAGCCTCATCCCTTGTTTGTTGAAGTAACTGATAAGATGGACGTTGCGGGAATCGAATGGAAAAGTGAAGGGTAGAGCCATCAGCATATGAGTGGATAGGGTTAGATGTACAGCGGTCATTGATAAATAAAAGGAAGAGAGTTGGTGATAGGACAGAGCCCTGAGGAACACCACTGTTAATAGATATAGGAGAAGAACGATGGTCGTCTACAACAGCAGCTATAGAACGACCAGAAAGGAAGGTAGTGGTGAAGGCACAGATAGAAGGATAGAAACCGTAAGAGGGCAGTTTGGAAATTAAAGATTTATGCCAGACTCGATCGAAAGCCTTTGAGATGTCAAATGCAATGGCAAAGCTTTCGCCAAAGTCCCGAAAGGAGGATGACCAGGAGTCTGAAAGGTAGGTGAGAAGAACGCCTGTGGAGCGTCCCTGATGGAACCCAAACTCACGATCAGAAAGAAGGTTGTGATAGGAAAGATATTTTAAAATTTTTCTATTAAGAACAGACTCGAAAACTTTTGAGATATAGGATGTTAAAGCAATTGGACGATAGTTACAGGGTTGGGAATGGTCACTCTTCTTTGGGACTGGCTAAATGAGAGCAAACTTCCAGCAAGAAGGAAAGGTACAGGTTGAAAGACAAAGGCGAAAGAGTTTGCCTAAGCAGGGTGTAAGCACAGAAGCACAGTTCTTGAGAACAACAGGAGGGACTCCATCAGGCCCATACGCCTTACTAGTATTGAGGCCTGTGATGGTAGAAAATATATCAGCCGAAGAAATTTTAATGTCAGCCATGAGGAAATCAGAGGGGGAAAGTGATGGAGGAACAGCACCAGAATCGTCTAAGGTGGAATGGGAGGAGAAAGTCTGTGCGAAGAGATCTGCTTTATCAGTAGAAGATATAGCTACAGAGCCATTAGAGTAGAAAAGGGGAGGGAAGGATGATGAGGTAAAGTTGTTAGAAAGGTTTTTGGCAAGGTCCCAGAAGGAGTGGGAAGAGTTGAGAGCATTTAGTATGGATGAAATTATTTTTAGCAGAGCGAAGATCAGACATAGCACGATTCCAGGCAGAAACGTATAAAAGATGTGATTCAGGGATGGGTTGGCTCCAGTACCTTTTATAGGCCCGCTCCTTGTTGTGGACAGCATTAGAACAAGCGTGATTAAACCAAGGCTTTCATGCATTAGTCAAAGGATATGAGAAAGGCATATATGTTTCCATGCCTGAGAGAATAACCTCCATAATGCGCAAGGCACACCCAGATGGCTCCCGGCCATGGAAGCAATAATCATTATAGGGAAAATCAAAGAAGTACTGCCTGAGGGCCTCCCAATCCGCAGCTTCAAAGTGCCCCAGACAACGTTTCTTTGGAGGGTCCGCAGGCCATACCAGAGCGATAGGACAGGTTAAGGTGATAAGGTTGTGATCGGAGGAGCCCAATGGAGAGAAATGATTAACAATGTAAGCAGAAGGATTACTTGTAAGGAAGAGGTCAAGTATGTTGGAACTCTCTCCAAGGCAGTCAGGGATACGGGTAGGGTGCTGTACAAGCTGCTCTAGGTCATTAAAGATAGAAAAGGTGTTGGCTTGTTCACCAGGTGGATCAGTGAAAGGAGAGGAGAGCCAAAGGTGGTGGTGAACATTGAAATCTCCTAGAATGGAGATTTCAGAGAAAGGAGAAATGGATAGAATGTGTTCCATCGTAGAAGTAAGATAGTCGAAGAATTTTTGATAGCCAGTAGAATTAGGAGATAAGTAAACAGCACAGATATTTTTAGTCAGAGAATGACAGGAAAGCCGAAGACAGAGTGTAGAGAATTCAGAAGAATCGAGCTCAGAAACACGAGAGCAAGATACGTTGTTGTGTATGTATACACAACAGCCACCTTTGGCTTTGAAATGAGTATAGAGAAAGTAGGAGGATAAAGAAAAGGGTCTGCTGTCAGTTGCCTCAAACAGCTGAGTCTCAGAAAAAGAAGGTGAGGTTTAGAGAAGGAGAGGTGGTGCTCAACAGAGCGAAAGTTAGAGAAAAGGCCACGAATGTTGCAGAAATGAAGCAGAAGACAGTCAGACAGTGGTTCCAGGCATCTTGAGTCGTCACCGGGAGAGGGGCAGAACGTATATCTGGTAATATCAGTGGGCATGCTTGAACCATATCTTCTTTCTGAATTTTTTTTTCTTCTGTAAAAACTGATTGGATATTTGTATTTAGTACCTCACAAATATCTTTCTCTTGTGTATAGATGATCCTCCTGTCCGTAATGGACTGCATGTTATCTTTAACTTTGGTTTCGCTTTGGATGTAGCTGTAAAATAGCTTCGGTTGATCACTATTTTTATTTATAATGTCTTCCTCACAATGGTTTTGGGCTTCTCTCCTTATCCTTGTACAGCAAGCTCGCCCCAAATGCATGGTTTTCATTCCAACCGTGGCGCATTCAGCGCGAAAACGTGTAAGTTTTAACTACTCCTTGTTTTGCTCCCTAGACTCCCTAAATGTGGTGTTTTGCTGTTATCTGTCATTGGTCATCAATATGAAGCACTTTAAGTGGTTAGAAGGTTTATTTAATATTATAACTTACAAATACAATACTGAAAAATTCAACATACAAATACGTAAACACAAGGCAACATTCCGACGCTGATCGGTTTTGGGACAATTCGCTGTCAAGTCAATTAGCCATCACAATAATAACAAGACTGTACGCTGTCATTAATGAAGACAGCTATGGGTGTTGCTAGAATATAATTCAAAGGCAACTACAGTGAGGAAGAAACAAGTTAGTTATTGACTAAAAAATGCAACTAATAAATAATATCTATAGCCTGTGTTATTGAATATAGTCTTTGATGGATCCCCCTGAAATATAGATATTAAAGTACTGATTAATTAATTAATATATTCGTCGAATGACGGGCAATCGTCCAGGGTGCATATTGTCCTGACAGGGATTCGTGCACGTTTTGACAGGGAATTGTCTGACGGCGAATTGACTTGACGGTGAATTGTCTCAGAACCTGCCGATCATGGGTAATCATATAAACCAGTTTGACTTGTTACAAGGCTTCATTTAATGTTTTAACTTTATTTATGTGCTTTTACTTACAAGTACATACCAGAACAATATATATTTAACTTAAATTCAGTACTGTGGAAAAGCAGTACAGCAAATCTTTAACGAACAAATAAAAAAAGCAATATTCCGACACCTATCAGGTAAACTGGTTATAAGACTTTATTTCTTGCTTTAATGTTATTTAATAGTACTTTAACTTGCACATAAACTTACCAGAATATTTAACTTACAGATACAGTACTGTGGAAAAAACAGTACAGTGAATCACGTAATCACGTGATCAAAACAAACCATGCGTGCTACGCTGATGTTCGAGGGTTTGGCCTTTCAAAGGCCTCTCTTGCATAAATTTATAGTTTTCGTAATGGTTCTTTAAACTTACGTTGTCTTCTTATACGTATCCCATCACTAACTGCATATAATAGTGAGCGCGTTAGGAGAGAATGCATTCGGTGCGAGCTTACAGTATACTCATTTCTTGCCTGTTTATAGTTGTTATATGCTCTCTCACTATTGTGTCTTCTGTATTTATTCCACAACAAGTCTCTTTTTTCCTTTGATTTTTTATGTTCTGTATTAAACCATTTCTTTATTTTCCTTTCTGCTTTGTGCTGTGGGATGGAATTTTGGGTCCTGTTTCATCAAGTTCACAGAATTTTCTATATATAACACTTGAATCTTGTCCTCTAAGCTCCTTTTCCCAATCTGTTTCTAAGAAGTATTTCTTTAAGTCATGGTATATTCCCTTTTTGTGGTTTAGGCTCTTTTTGTAACTCTCATTACTGTTATCTATGTCATATCCAATCCTGAAGCTGCAATTTAATACTGCATGGTCGCTTTTGCTGAATGGAGGGTGATACATTGTATTGTCAATGCCATTTTCTTGCCTAGTAAATATAAGATCTAGTATTGATGGATCATCAACCTCTCTTTTTTTGTTTTTTGTTTTCCTTTACATGTTGTGTTAGGATAAACTCCTGCAAAAGGTCCAAGGGCTTTTGGTTCCAACAGCTTTCATGGCTTTTTACATCTAGAATATTCCAATTTATATTTGTATTGAAATCTCCGGTTAATATAATTCTCTAAGATTTCTCTTCCACTCTATGTAGTAATGCTCTTAAACTCTGAATTGTACTCTCTGCCAGGTCTTCATATTCGCCTTTGTTCTGGGAGGTATGTATAAATCTGCCACAATTAATTTCCCTTCAGATGTAGTAATCTCTACTGCAATTAGTTCTACTTGTGACGGTATATCTAGTTCTGATTCTCTGGGTTGTAGCTTTTCTTTGTTGATATTATAATTCCTCCTCCTTTTTAAAAATTCCCATCTCTTCTCCATATATTGTATTCCTTTATGTTTAGAGTAGGCTATCGATTGATATCCTTGGGGTTAATTTTTGTTTCAGTTAGGCAAATAATATGTGGTTCCTTTTCTTTGGTATAACCTTTCATCTCTAATAATTTAGATACCATTCCATGTACATTTGAGTACATCAGCTTAATCATCTTGTTTACATACTAGCCATAGCTTGAGTCCATTACCTTCCTTTTTTTTTCTATTCTGGTTATGTATCACTTTCGTACCTGCTATGCAATTACTCTATCTTTCCTCGTTGTTTGTTTTTGCTTCTTCCCTCTTCTCCTTTAGTGTACCCGGTTCTTCTTGGATTAGGCATCTTTCTGTCCTTACTTTATTTTTTAATCCTCTTTTTCCTTGAGTTTGTTGGCATTTTTTAGTTTTTCCTCTACAGAATGTTACTTGCGGGGGCCTTGACTTACATCTTCCATATTTCCCTAGCCTTTTATGTTCTTCTACATCTTTCTCACAGATATCCTCTCATACCTACTGCAGTAAGTTCATTATCTTTTCCACCTCTTTTTTGTCCCTTGAGATTCTTGTTTTTATTTCTTCTTCATATATGCCGCTGATTACTGTGTTAATATCTACAGCTTCACTGACTTGTTTTGGGCTATTCTTTATAATTTCTTTCACTTCCTTTCTTACACTTTTTTCTTCTACCCTTGTATCTAAATCATTCTTTACTTTCACCATTTCAGCATATGTAGTTTGTACCTCATCCTGGTAATATCTCACCATTTCATTTACCTATCTTATTTTCTCTTCAGTGTTACTATTTTGGCTTATCAGACTGCTTTCTTGCCTGATTATCTCCGTAACATTTCTGAAATTACCAATAATTCTTTGATGGTTAACAACTGTGCATCCCATTCACTAGCTTTTGTTCTCAGTGAATTTACCTCAGCTGATAGTTCATCTACTCTTGTGGCTTTTCTGTTTATTTCCTTTATTAATTCCTCATTTTTTCCTTCCTGCCTGCGTAGCTCATTCTTGATTTCTTCAATTTCCATTTGAAAAGATCTTTCGAGTCTCCTCACTTTTTCAACTATTTTATCGTAAGTTTCCTTTTCAACCAGTTCTGGGTAGAAGTCATCATCCTGTTTTTTACCTGTCTCTTTTCTTAACATCTTCGAAAGGCATCTTTCCAAAATATGAAACCATCTTAAAGAAAAGATCTCTACAGTTTCTGCATCACTCTGTCGTCTGCTAACCTTGATATCCAGTTGACATAAGGAAATTCATCACATTCCTTGTCACTGATACAGATGTTAATTATTCTAGGCTACACTTCTTTGTTATTTCTTGTTTTACTTATGTTGGAGCATCACCTATATTACCCTGATACGAGCTTGACCCGTAAACAAAAACAATTTAGGTATACCCAGAGCGAAGCTCAGAGATACACGTCCGACTCCTGTGCTAGTAGAGCAGTGTGTGTGTGTGTGTGAGAGAGAGAGAGAGAGAGAGAGAATGTGTGTGTGTGTGTGTGTGTGTGTGTGTGTGTGTGTGTGTGTGTGTGTGTGTGAAAATTAATGTCGAGCAGAAGGAGATAATGAAGTTGAGACCACGCACACATAAAAAAAAAACAATTTTGTTAAGCTGTAAATCATTCTGTAATATGGGGTGATAGAAATTTCTAATATTCTTATTTAATGTATGGGTGGTTCTATAATTTTTATTGCATTGGCAAACTTACCCTCATGTTTCAGAAAGACGTTCACGGTTACCCCACAGTTCGTGCTATTTTGGTGAAATAACACAACTATTATGGCAAGAAATAGACCTGTGATGATTTGTACAGCTAAACAGAGCCTTAATAAAGATAAAAACGACATGTTTCCTGGAACTGGTATATCATCTAAGGCACCATTAGCAATTCTAAGTGACGTTGTCATAAATTCTTAATTGCGGAGGACCAAACGGCATACTCATTACTTTCACAACAGCAAAAGACAGGTAAAAAAAAAAAAGTCTAAATTACCCAACGATTGGTAACACTGCATAGACTACGTATATTTTCAGAATCTTGACATAAATCTTCCATTAGCGGTTGATTTGGCATCACAGTTTACACAATATTCTAGAGATAATCCAAAGTCAAATGTAGTACTGGGGACAAAAATTAAAAATAAAATTACTAGAAGATCGTAGACACACAAACTATGTCCCGCACTGTCGGTCATTTGCGATATTGAACTACATTAAGGCTGCAAATCAATATTGCAAGCCTTTAAAATTACCAGCCCTCGAACCTGAATTAAACTAAAACCACACGTCTTTTTTTTTTTTCTTACAAACACCAGGATACAGTCGAGGTATGGTGTCATGAGTTAGCGCGATTCTCTGTCTAAATAAACTCGTGACATTGAACTTTGTGGGAAACCACGAATTCTAGTGAATTCCCATAAGTATCACTTAGTCAACTGCCACGTATTCACCCAATTGGGAGTGTTTTCAGAACATTTTTCACTGTTTCATAAGTGATCATCCTTGTGTGTGACATTAGCGCTTTCACTGAGTTTTTTATTATGGGCATGTTTTGCTCACTCTCTTTTCGTTAGTCGTTACCAGTTGGCGGCTGGCCTCAGTCCTCGCCTTGCTTGTTTGAATTCAGTTAGGATCGAAGGGCTGTGAGACCAAGTCGTTCTTCAGTGGGTTCCTGAAGTCTCCACTCAGTGTGACCTGGCATAGAGGTTTAGTGTGTGTGGCAGCGTCCTTCGTCAGCAACGATGCCCAGTTCATCCCACCTAGTCCCCTTTCTGACCAGTATTTTCCTTTCGTTTTTAGTTTAGCTTTTGAGTGAGCGAATGACTGTGTTCTCCTTATTTCTGAATTCATTTTGAAACATGTAACGTAAATTTGTTTCATTGTAATTAATAAATTCACAGTTCTTTTCTCTTGAGCTTAATGTAATGTAAACTCGTGTTGTATTCCTCCACATTAAGCTTATATCACTTATAGCTCCTAGTTTGCATAAACACTTTGCATTATTCATAACTGGTACTTAAGCCAGTCTTTTTGTATTAAGCTTATAATCCGTTGTGCAACCAGGAGTTAATGCACCAGCAAGAACCTGTTTATCATTAATAGCATTACTTATTGATTGTCAGGGGTGGAGTCACTTTCTCCAGAGGCCAGCATTACTACAGCACGTGTGAGTAATTAGTCTCTGCTATGTACTGTTGAGAAAGTTTATAAATTCTCGTCCTTAGAGAATCGGCGAAGTAAGCTGGCATAAAGTAATCATTGCTTGATTTTCACAAGTCAATTCATTGTCCTGTTCTCAAGTAACATTTTAAAGTATCAAGTATTATTGAATATTATTCTTTAATATTGCATATTCACAAAAAAAAACCGTGACATCTGGCGACCTCATTCCAGGATATTAACTTCTAGCTCTAAAGTTATTCACGAGACAATACTCACTCACTCATACTTAGGTATTTATCATTAAAGTCTATAGGCACTATCTTACTGGTGATTATTAATTCATTTTTATCAATTTTAAGTAATAGTTTTCACAGTCAATGTTTTATTTAATTTTCTTTCTTTCCAGTCTAACTACATAAAACTGGTCACCACTAACCTGTGCCTATATTCTTTATTGTCGATTATTGGCATCTTTCTCTTAGCATCATGTCTACCAACGTCTATGTACAGGAAGCTAAAGATATGGGGCTTACAGATCCCAAAGAAGTAAAGGATTATGTCCTCTCATGGCTTAGTCACGAGCAGCAACGCGAGAATGATGCTCGTGAAGAGCGTAGAATCCAACGTGAACACGAGCGAGAACAACACGAACACGAGTGAGAACAACGCGAACACGAGCGATAGCAATGAGAACAGGAGCAAAAACAATGCGAACTCGAGTTAGAACAGCGTGAGAGAGAACGTGAATACGAGCATGAACAACGAGAGAGAACGAGAACACGAACGTGCCGAGCGAGAAGCATGCGAAAAACATGAACTTGAAATGTTGAAGCTCAAGCGAGATTCCTTGGCTTCAGACACATCTGGTGCAGCTGGCCCAAGCTCCACGAGCACTATCCCTGCACATATTATGGCGACCCCACACATCAAGCTTCCTCCATACGAGGAAGGTGAGCGAATCGAGCCATACATAGATCGTTTTGAAGACATGGCTCAACTTTACCAGGGATAAGGCAGCTAAGCGCCTTCAGTTTCTTAGCCTGTTTGAGGGCCCTGCCCTCGATATTCTCCACAGAATTCGTGGAGACAATCTCACGTATGAGATGATGAAGGCCTCACTCGTCAAAGCGTACGGTCTCACAGTTGACGACTCCAAGAGTCAGTTCATGAGGGCACGTTTACAGGAAAAAGAGACTGCCATTCAGTTTCTTGACTGGCTTACTGCTTACTTAGATGAGTGGATGGAGAAAGATGAAACTCCTTTGACGCGTGAGGGGATAATCGACCTTATGCTGCGCACGTAGCTAGAAAAGTCGTGGCCTGCCAAACTTATGGCTCAGCTTAAGATCTGCCAGGTAAAGGATGCCAGCCAAATGGTGGAGAAGGCTGATGCATTCTTCACTGCCTACAGGTATCAAACTCGTAAGCAATACACCTGGAGCAGGAAAGCTAACAAATCTGGGAAACCGTATCAGACTGAACCCCAGCAACAAGGCCGTTCTCAGAATAATGGCCAAGGTCCAAAACCACAGAAGAAGGACCAGAGGCAAAACACTCAGAAACCTGAGTGGAAGTGGTACGACAAGCAGAACCCTAACCAGCAGCAGTACAGGTATTTTAAGCAGCAGCAGGGCAAGGACAAACCACGTAACCCTCAGTCAGGACAATCGAATTTAGTGAATAGGAGGCAGGATGCAAATGCAGCCTTCATTCCCCAACAAGCACATAGTGGTGCCAATCCCACCAGTACAGGTACTTCCCCACAGATTACTAGCTCCCCAGCGACAGGGAACCCTCCATTTCAGGTGGTCAATGCTCCAGCTCCTCAGATGGTGAGCACGACCCTTCAGGCATCAAGTTCTCAGGGCGCCACATTTGCTGCATCGTTTGGTCCACAGTCTCACCAATGACTGGCTGCTACCTCCTCAGACACTTCCACCAGTAACACTGTCTTTCTTGTTCAGCCAGGGTTTGTGGGAGGTGTTTCTGTAAATGTCCTGAGAGATAATGGTTCCTCAGGTTGCTCTGTCAAGCAAAGTTTAGTTCGGCCCGACGAGTACACGGGTAAGCAGATCCAAGTTAGACTTATTGATGGATCAGTGAGATTGTTCCCTGAGGCACGTATCCAGGTGGCATCTCCTTTCTACACTGGCTTGACAGCTGCTGTTGTCATGCCAGACCCCTTGTTTGACATCATTATCGGCAACATACCTGGCATCAAAAACAGTTGCGCTGTAGATGATGCTACTCAGACTTTGGCTGTTGCAGTAACACGAGCCATGGCCAAGGCTCCGAATCGTTTCACCCCGTTGACCGTCACAACGCCGCAAGATTTGATTCGTAGTCAAGATGTTGTCCAGCTGGAGGGTAAAATGATTAAGTATTCACGGGGAGGTCAAGCCAGGTTCCTTCGCATGTGAGGACGGCTATACCATGAGTCACAAACACCCCAGGGCAAGGTTCGACTGCGGTTCGTTGTTCCTGCGAAGAATTGCCGGGCAGTGTTCGAATTAGGTCATTGTTCAGTGATGGGAGGTCACATGGGCCAAAAGAAAACGTCTGACCGCATCCATGCTGGCTTTTTCTTGCCAGGAATGGGACAGGAAATAAAAAGGGTTGTGTGTTCCTGTGTTGTGTGTCAGCGTACCACTGACCGGGGACGTGTCCATCCTGCGCCATTGAAACCAATACCTGTAATCTCTGAACCTTTCGAGAGAGTAGCAGTTGACATTGTTGGGCCAATCTCCCCTAGGGCAAGTAACGGATCAAGGAATATCCTCACTATTCTTGATTTTAGCACACGGTGGCCTGAAGCCGTGGCCCTTAAGAATATAAAGGCCGTCACTGTTGCTGAGGCATTGATTGAAGTGTTCTGCCGCGTAGGTATCCCTAAAGAGGTCTTAAGCGACCGGGGTTCGCAGTTCACCTCTGCAATGATGAACGAAGTATTCAGGTTGTTGTCCATCCGAGGCCTGTGAACTACACCTTATCTTCCCATGTGTAACAGGCTGTGTGAGAGGTTCAATGGGACTCTCAAGATGTTAAAGTGCATGGCCGCCGAACAGCCAAAGGAATGGCCACAGTTCATTGCTCCTCTTCTGTTTGCTTATCAAGAAGCCCCACAGCATTCCTTGAAGTTCTCACCCTTTGAACTGGTGTATGGAAGGTCGATCCGTGGACCACTTCAAGTCCTTCGCGAGTTATGGGATGATGAAGAACCCGACCTCGAAGTCAAGACCACCTACACCTATGTCCTTGATCTAGCTGACCGCCTCCAGTCGACATGCGAGTTAGCTAAGGAAGAATTGATCAAGGCGCGTGAAGTTCAGAAAGCCTATTATGATAAGAAGGCAAAACTTTGGAAGTTTAGTCCAGACGATAAGTGATTGGTGTTACTCCCCACTGCCCAGAACAAGTTGTTGGCGCAGTGGAAGGGTCCATTTGATGTAGTAGAGCGCATTTCAGACCTCAACTACGTAGTTCACATGGGGAATCTTCGTAAAAGGTTCCACGTTAACATGTTGAAGGCTTATCATGAGTCAAACCCCAAGAAGACTGGCCTATGAGTAGTTGATGATAGTGACCAGCCACTGGAAGAAACCGGGGCAGCCGCAGTGATCTCAGCTGATGACCATGATGAGCCCTTAACCACTCAGTCCTGTCAGGAAGAGACTGTCGGAGATGTTTTACTTAACACTGACTTAGCATTGGGTGACCAGAATGCCATAAGGTCACTGCTCTGTTGGTATGCTGATGTCTTCTCTGACCAACCTAGACTTGCAAAGGTTGGTTGTCACAAAACTGAGTTGACCAGCGATACTCCCGTGAAGGTTAAGCCATATCTGATTCCCATGTGACTACTGGGCGCAGTAGACAACGAAATTGCTGACATGGAGATTGCAGGTATTATTGAAATGTCCTCATCTCCTTACTGCAGTCCAGTGGTAGTAGTTCGCAAGAAAGATGGTGGAGTCAGGATTTGTGGTAACTATAGGAGGCTCAATGCAATCACCAAAGTGCATGCTGAGCCGATGGGTGACCACATTGCCATCTTCTCCAAGCTGGCAGGGTCACGATATTTCACAAAGCTCGATTTGGTGAAGGGATTCTTTCAGATTCCCCTTCACCCTGAGAGCCGTCAGTTCACTGCCTTTGCTACTCCTAGGGGGTTGTATCAGTATAAAGTCCTCTCATTTGGACTTACAAATTCCCCAGCAGTATTCAATCGTGCCATGAGACAAGTGCTCCATGGTATTGTAGGAGTAGAGATGTTCGTTGATGATGTCCTCGTTCATTCTGCCACGTTGGAGGAGCACCTCAGACTCTTGGAAATTGTCTTCAGTAGACTCCAGAGTTTCAACATGACTGTGAAGCCTAGCAAATGTAAAATTGCTCACAGTGAGGTGGAGTTCCTCGGACATATTGTTGGCAACAATCACTGCAGGTGTCAGGGTGACAAGATTAGGAAAGTTAGAGAAGCCCCAAGATCCGTGACCAAGAAACAGGTTAGGGCATTCCTTGGCCTAGTGGGGTATTATAGGAGTTTTATCCCCAACTTTGCTCTTATTGCCCAACCGTTGTACGAGGTGCTTCGAAAACATGCTCCAAACACCATTGAATGGGGAGAAGCACAAGAGAGATCTCTTGCCGCCCTTAAAAATATGCTGTGTAAGGAGCCTATCTTGCAGTTGCCTGATTCCAACAAACCTTTTCATACTGTGCACTGATGTTTCACAAGATAGAGTAGATGCCGTATTAATGCAGGAATCAGAAGGTGGAATTTTCCCAGTGGCATACCACAGCCGTAAGCTAAAACCCGCCGAGAGGAATTACAGTACTGTTGAGAAGGAACTCTTGGCCGTGGTTGATGGTGTTAAGAAATATTACTATTATTTATATGGGGCACCATTCACTCTGGAAACTGATCATATGCCACTCACTAGTTTCAGCACGACCAAGACGGCTAATACAAGATTGACACGCTGGACACTGTATTTGCAGCAGTTTAACTTTGTTGTGAGATACATCAAGGGAAGTGACAATGTAGGTGCAGACCTGATGTCTCGCCTGCTAGCTGATAACTAACATGGGTCCCATTAGCGAATTGCAGCGTTTGATGTCCTGCCCTAATGCCCAGTCTTTTCGCTAATTAGGTGTAAGGTTTAACCAGTAAACTGGGTTCCATTAGCGAATCACAGTGTTTGATGTCCGCACAGACGCCCAGTCTTTTCGCTCATGACCACGTTCCCTGGTTAATTTAGCGAATTGCAGCATTTGATGTCCTGCACAAACGCCCAGTCTTTTCGCTAATTAGGTATAGGGTTTAACCAGTAAACTGAGTCAGCGTTTGATGTCCTGCAGAGACGCCTTGACTACGTTTCCTGGTTAATAATGTAAATAGTGTACTTTTTGTAACATAAGTACTGATTGCTAGGCAGAGAGAGAGAAATGACACTTTTGATGCTCCACCTTGATTGCTTTCGCAGGTGCAGCTGGCGGGTGCAGCACTGCAGTGCAGAACAGCTGATTGTCCCTGACCCATACTGCCGCCTCTTCTCTTCTGCCTCGTTGTCATCATTTACTATTGACTTGCATTATGTAATTTTGCACGTAGGTACAGTTACACCACAACTGTCACACCTGCACCATGTATTACATACATCATGCTACATAACAATTAGTTGTTAATGTAAATGTAGTGAACTTTTCGCTCAGTTTGACCTGAGTACAGGATTTTTCACTGTCGTCACGGAGTTTTTTCCTCAAGCTTGCTTCTGTTAACGTAAATACGAGTTTTTTTTTCTCGCTCACTTGTGACTGACTTTCTCCTGTAGCAGGATAGCACACACACCACAGTGTGAATCTTGTGTGACTGAGTTAGGATTTATATGTATGTAAATTGAATTTTTTTTTTTCCTGAGGAAAGAAATTGATTTTGACGGGGCGTAATGTCACGAGTTGGTGCGATTCTCTATCTAAATAAACTCGTGACATTGAAGTTTGTGGGAAACCACGAATTCTAGTGAATTCCCATAAGTATCACTCAGTCAACCGCCACGTGTTCACCCAATCGGTGAGTGTTTTCAGAACATTTTTCACTGTTTCATAAGTGATCATCCTTGTGCGTGACATTAGCACTTTCGCTGAGTGATTTATGATGGGCGTGTTTTGCTCACTCTCTTTTCGTTAGTCGTTACCAGTTGGTGGGTGGCCTCAGTCCTCGCCTCGCTTGTTTGAATTCAGTTAGGCTTGAAGCTCTGTGAGACCAGGTCGTTCTTCAGCGAGTTCCTGAAGTCTCCACTCAGTGTGATCTGGCGTAGAGGTTTAGCGTGTGTGGCAGCGTCCTTCCTCAGCAACGACGCCCAGTTCATCCCGCCTAGCCCCTTTTCTGACCAGTATTTTCCTTTCGGTTTTCCTAGGTTTAAGAGATTAGCTTTTGAGTGAGCGAGTGAATGTGTTCTCCTTTTTTCTGAATTCATTTTGAAACATGTAACGTAAATTTGTTTCATTGTGATTAATAAATTCACAATTCTTTTCTGTTGAGCTTAATGTAATGTAAACTCGTGTTTTATTTCTCCACATTAAGCTTATTTCACTTATAGCTCCTAGTTTGCATAAACGCTTTGCATTATTCATAACTGGTACTTAGGCAAGTCCTTTTGTATTAAGCCTAAAATCCGTTGTGCAACCAGAAGTTAATGCACCAGCAAGAACCTGTTTATCATTAATAGCATTACTTATTGATTGTCAGGGGTGGAGTTACTTTCTCCAGAGGCCAACAGTACTACAGCACGTGTGACTAATTAGTCTCTGCTGTGTACTGTTAAGAAAGTTTATAAATTCTCGTGCTTAGAGAATCGACGACGTAAGCCGGCATAAAGTAATTATTGCTTGATTTTCACAAGTCAATTCATTGTCCTGTTCCCAAGTAACAGTTTAAAGTATCAAGTATTATTGAATATTATTCCTTAATATTGCATATTCACACACAAAAAAATGTGACATATGGCTGTCACTCTTGTTCATTAAACATACGTGATCACGGGACTAACACAGACAACATATTATTTTGTATTGAATGGCCACCACAGCCCACCCGAGAACAATCTGTCTCCTGTCAGCCCTGTCAACCCTTGTCTATCGTCGAGGCCCTGGATATCTGGACGTGGATCTATATACCTAGGCTGCTTCCCTCATGGAAAGGGGGGTAGCCGAGACAGGACGACACATTCCCAATTTACTCATCCACACACACACATTTATTCGTACCTTAGCCCCAAGGGGAGATCGTGTCCTCCCTGTGGCGGGAGGAACACAATCTGGCCGTGCTATGTGGTGGTACTGCCACTCTGCAGCCAGATTGTGTTAGGAAGAATTTTGCCACTGTATTCCCTGCATATCGTAAAAGGCGAAAAGGGGCAGGGTGAGGGGACCAGGGACCCCCTTTTCAGTTTTTTAGTTCCTACAATGAGACAGGGCATCAGGACGTGGAACTGCTATAATAATATCCAGCTCAATCCTGCATCATCTTTAAACATACTTGAGGTTTCTTTCTCTTGGGATTTATCTTGGAAAGATCATATTATTATACCTCTTGTATAAATTGCTTCCAAGAGATTAGGTGTGCTAAGCTGACTCCGCACCTTCATTACCCCTGCACAGTTGCTGACTTTATACACGGGTTTTATTCGCCCCTGTGTAGAGTACAATTCTCATGTGTGTGAAAGCTTTCCACGTACAGTTCTTCTCAACAAGGTGGAGTCAAAGCCTTTCACCCCATTAATTCTCCTCGTCTTACTGACTTCCTGCAACGTCTGTCTCTTCACCACACTGTTGCATCTTTATCTCTTTTCCATCTCTACTTCTATGGTAACTGCTCCTCTGAACTGTCTAATTGCATCCCTCCACCACTACGAAGGCACATAGAACCCATTTAGCAACAAAGTCTCATCCCTTTTCTGTCAGACTCTCTAATGCGAGGGTTAACCATTGCTCCCAGTCCTTTATGTATGCAGCAGGTCAACTCTGTAACTGTCATCCTCTGTCTGTATTTCCTACTTCCTATTATCTCCAGTCTTTCAAACGCAGTGTGTCCATGCATCTCGAAATGGAAGGATCTTAAATTTGGCTCTGAGCTGTATTAGTTTTGTTTTTTCTTGGAAGGAACGGTTTGTGGGCTCCTGTTCTTTGGTTCCTTCTTCCTTGCATAAAAAAAGTACTTTTCGTGCTGGTCTTTTTCCATCATTTTAAATAGTCGCCAATAACCTGACGGGAAAAAGTGAAATGGAAAGATTTTAAAAAATAGCTTGATGCAATTTCGCCGCCCCCTATGAAGTATCACTTGGGGCAGTCACATGGCTCGCCTGCTCCCGCCCCCCCCGTTACGTGATTGATTCCATCCTACTGAGAAGAGCTGTATGTGGCGAACTCCCCCACACATGAGAAGTATACTCCACACACACGGACAAAAAAGTTCACTGAATGAAGTCAACAATCTTGCAGAACAAAAGAAAGTCTGGAGATTGCTTAGTACATCCAGTGTCTTGGATGTGGATTTTGTGAAAGAGGAAAATCTCCCAAATGATGATGCAGGTGACTAAGGCCAGCTCAGCGTGAACAGAAGTCTTGCGTATTGTAATGAGGCAGAATCTGGCATGATCCTGATTTTTAATACATAAAAGTTATTGTGTGGGGAGCAGAATGGATTCAGGGAGGGGAGAGGACATATTGATTAGTTATTTGCAGTAAGATTTCCGGTAGAGAAGATTTTGCAATTGGAGAAAGATGATTTTACTATTGTTGATCTATTTTTCAACAGCCATATTGTCTTGTCCCTTGAAGTTTTTTTTTTCTATGGGAATATCATTAAATACCCTCGTTGTATGCGGTTAGTTAAGGTATATATATTAAGCTCTTCAAAGCGCCCGTCATAAGGTATATATCTCAAACAGGATATAATTTTTCTCTCTGCTGTATTCTCAAATTTCTCCCTACCTTCTTAAGATTAGGACGGCCAGAACTGGATGCAGTACTTAAAGTGTGGTCGTACCAGAGATTTTCACAAGGTGAGGATGATATTTTCAGATATACATTCGAATATTCATTCTTTAAAAAATCATAAATTTTATATTTGGTATAAAATAATTTGTTATTATAAATTCTAAGTCTTTTAGGGGATCTACAATATTCAGGTAATTGTTATTCACTGCGGAGCTTGAGAGAAAGGAGACAAGAGAAAGGTGGAAGGGGAGAGGTGGAGAGAAGGTGAACGAAGAGGTGGAGAGGTGAGGGAGGAGGAGATGAGAGAGGAGTTGAGGAAGGAGAGATGGACAGGAGGTGAGGAAGGGGAGGTGGAGAGGTGAGGAAGAAGTGGAGAGGAGGTGAGGGAGGAGGAAAGGTGGAGAGGAGGTGGGGAAAACACGGGATGTGTGAATGGTGGGGATGACTATGCAGTGACGAGTATGACATGGTCAGACGCTGCTGGTAAGGGCAAAACTAACACTAAGATCCGTATTCTTATGGTTAAGAAAGCTCTCTAACACCTTTTCCTAAGCGTTTATTATATTTATTACACCTTACTGTTCTCTTTCGTGTTACCTATATCCCTCCAATATCGCCACACTCTGTATAAATAATGTACAAAATTAAATTCCCCAGCCATATCAAAAAATAAATCGCTAAGGAAGAGGTGTTAGCTAGCTTCCTTAACGGACGAGAATACGGACATTGGCCAGAAACAGGTGTGCCACATCAACACTGACACTTGAGAATAGCTTGGAAACAAAAAGGACGGCGAGTAGATAGTGAGTTGACAAGATATATTACAGAGAGGGAATAGCGACAAGAATTGCCCTTGAATTCTCAAGATGCTAAAGGATTAATATTGATCTTAATGTCTCCCAGGGAAAGGATCACATAGCCTAGCATGGGAATTCCAAAATCTAAAATCAACGCATGGAAACAAAACTGCAGTACACGGCAAGGATCATTGAGGATTTCGTCTTGTGGCACGATATGTTGCCAGTGATGTTTACTGCCTTGATGCCTTCTAACTTCCTAGAGCTATGGCGAGTTCTAAACAAATACAACTGAGAAGAAACGAAGCTAAAATTGTAATACTAACCTATATTCGAAACTTGCAAGTAATTTTCATGAAGGAAAATAGGAATGTAATATATATGTATATATATATATATATATTGTCACGAGTCAGCTAGTGACATTGGCTTTTGTGGGAAACCGCGAACTCAAGTGGAATCCCAGTTTATCATTCAGTAACCGCTCATTCGGACAGAAGCTTTGTCAAATCAATTTTTCATTGTCATACGTGATCGTCTTTGCGTGAGACATCAGCGCTTCCGCTGAGCGATATGTTTTGGGCGCGTTTTGTTCACTCGACCGTTAAAAAAATGCGGCCTAGTTCTCCCCTTTTCTTTCCCACAACTTATTCAGTCCAGTGTTTGCTTTGACGGAGAGAGGTCCTGTGCTCCAGAAGTGAGAGGTCAACCCAAGCTCCAAAGGAGCGAAAAGGAGTGAAAAGGAGCGCGAACACGAGCAGAAACAACACGAGCTCGAGTTAGAAAAAGAGCAACAACAGCGCGAACATGAGCAAAAACAACGCAAACTCGAGCTAGTACAAGAGCGAGAACAGCGCGAATACAAGCGTGAACAACGCGAGAGAGAACGAGAGCACGAACGTGCCGAGCGAGAAGCTCGTGAAAAACACGAATATGAAATGATGAAGCTCAAGCGAGATTCCTTGGCTTCAGACACATCTGGTGCAGTTGGTCCAAGCTCCACTAGCGCTCTTCCTACACATGTCCTGGCGACCCCACGCATCAAGCTTCCTTCATACAAGGAAAGCGAGCAAATCGAGCCGTACATAGCTCGTTTTGAGGACATGGCAGACATATATCAACTGGATGAGGCAGCTAAGCGGATCCAATTTCTTAGTTTATTTGAGGGCCCTGCCCTCGATATTCTCCACAGAATTCGTGGAGACAATCTCACATATGAGATGATGAAAGCTGCACTCATTAAGGCGTATGGTCTCACAGCAGACGACGCCAAAGTTCAGTTCATGCGAGCTCGTCTCCAAGACAAGGAGACAGCTGTTCAGTTCCTTGATCGTCTCACTGCTTACTTAAATGAGTGGATGGAGAAAGATGAAACTCCTTCCACGCGTGAGGGGATAATTGACCTTATGCTGCGTACACAGCTAGAGAGGTTGTGGCCTGCTGAGCTCATAGCACAGCTTAAGATCTGCCAGGTGAAAGATGCCAGCCAAATGGCAGAAAAGGCTGACGCGTATTTCACTGCATATGGGTATCAAACTCGTAAGCAAAACACCTGGAGCAGAAAAGATACTGCCAAGTCTGGGAAGCTGTCTCAGACTGAATCCCAGCACCAAGGCCGTTCTCAGAGTAATGGCCAAGGTCCAAGCAAACAGCAGAAGGACCAGGGGCAAAACACTCAGAAACCTGAGTGGAAGAGGTACAACAGGTACCCTAATCAGCAGCAGCATTAGCCACGCAACCGACCGTCGGGAGAAACTTTTTCACCACCAGCTCAAAAAAGGCAGGAAGCGAACGCAGCCTTCATTCCTCAGCAGCAGCACGGTGGTCACGTCCCTACCAGTACGGGTACTCCCCCACAGTTCACCAGTCCCACAGTGACAGTGAACCCCCCTCCACAGATGGCCAATGTTCCATCTTCCCAGGCAGTGAGTACAAACCCTCAAGTATATAATTCACAAGGCACAATGTTTGCCGCATCAATTCAGCAGCCTCATGAGTGGCTAGCTGCTTCCTCCACAGGCCCTCCCACAGGTGACAGTACCTTCCTTGTTCAGCCAGGGTTTGTGGGAAGCATTCCTGTGAAGGTCCTGAGAGATAATGGTTCCTCAGGTTGTTCTGTCAAGCAGAGTCTAGTTTGGCCTGAGCAGTATACAGGTCGACAGATCCATGCAAACCTTATTGATGGATCAGTGAGATTGTTCCGTGAGGCATGTATCCAGGTGGCATCTCCATTTTATACTGGTACGACACTCGCAGTTGTCATGCCAGAACCTCTATTTGACCTTATAGTAGGTAACATTTTTGGTGTCAAGGAAATTGCACCGAACATGACGCTACTCAGACTTCGGCTGCTGCGGTAACATGAGCCATGGCTGAGGCTCCAGACTGTGTCACCCCAGTGATCATTGAATCGCCGCAAGATCTGATGTGTAGTCAACTTGTTGTACAAGAACAACATTCTGACCCAACACTTGCTGCCGTGCGGAACAAACAAAAGGGTCGAGTGATTAAGTATTCACGGGGAGGACGAGCTAAGCTCCTTCGCAAACAAGGACGGGTCTACCGTGAGTCACAAACACCCGAGGGCGAGGCTCGACTGCAGTTTGTCGTTTCCGCCAAGTACCACCTAGCAGTGTTACAATGGGGTCATTGTTCAGCCTCAGGAGGTCACATGGGCAAAAGGAAGACCCAGGGCCGTATCCGAGCTGACTTTTTCTGGCCAGGGATGGGACGAGACATAGATAGTTTTGTCCGTTCCTGCAGTGTGTGTCAAAGTAACACCACTAATCAGGGACATGTCCTTCCTGTGCCGTTCGTAACCACACCTGTCATCTCTGAGTCAGTTGAGAGACAGGGTAGTGATGAAGTGGGTGCAGACCTGACGTCTCGCCCATTGGCCCCATAGGACACAGTATGTCCAGGGCTTGTACATACATATTATGTTCCGTAGTTTAAGGGGGAAGTTCGAGAGAGAACTCCACAGAAGCGACTCGAGGCTATGGAAGACCCGAGTTCGCACAAGGATTCTCAGCTCCCCGATACTAATATAAGTACTGTAGGTTAAGAGGGAAGTTGGAGAGAGAACTCCGCAGAGGCGACTCGAGGCTATGGAAGACCCGAGTTTGCACAAGGATTCTCAGCTCCCCGATACTAATATAAGTACTGTAGGTTAAGGGTGAAGTTCGAGAGAGAACTCCGCAGAGGCGACTCGAGGCTATGGAAGACCCAAGTTTGCACAAGGATTCTCAGCTCCCCGATATTAATATTAGTACTGTAGGTTAAGGGGGATAATGGCGACCTCGAATGAACGTCGTAGCACTGATTGCTAGGCAGAGAGAGTAATTGTAACATAAAAAAATTTTTGTCTCATTGACATTTTTGATGCTCCACCTCAATTGATTTTGCAGGTACAGCAATGGGCGTAGCAGTTTTGCTGTGCGGGCCAGCTGATCGTCTGCCACACGCTGCCGCCTCTTCTCCTCTGCCTTCGTCATCGCCATATTATTAATATTTAGTGTCATTTTACACGTAGGTACAGTTACACCACAACTGTTACACCTACACCATGTATTACATACATCACGCTACACAACAATTAGTTGTCAGTGTAAATGTAGCGACTTTTCACTCAGTTTGACCTGAGTACAGGATTTTCACTGTCGTCACAGAGTTTTTCCCTCAAGCTTGCTTCTATTAACGTAAATACGAGTTTTTTTTTCGCTCACTGGCGACTGCGACTTTCTCCTGTAGCAGGATAGCACACACACCACAGTGTGAATCTTGTGTGACTGAGCTAGGATTTATATGTATGCATATTGAAATCTTTTTTCTGAAGGAAAAAAGATTTGATTTTGATGGGGCTTAATGTCACGAGTCGGCTAGTGACATTGGCTTTTGTGGGAAACCGCGAACTCAAGTGGAATCCCAGTTTATTGTTCAGTAACCGCTCATTCGGACGGAAGCTTTGTCAAATCAATTTTTCATTGTCATACGTGATCGTCTTTGTGTGAGACATCAGCGCTTCCACTGAGCGATTTGTTTTGGGCGCGTTTTGCTCACTCGACCGTTAAAAAAATGCGGCCTAGTGCTCCCCTTTTCTTTCCCATGACTTATTCAGTCCAGTGTTTGTTTTGACGGAGAGAGGTCCTGTGCTCCAGAAGTGAGAGGTGAACCCAAGCTCCACTAGACTACAGTTCTTCACGCTTCCACCCTTCTTTGGGTGATACACAGCATTCATTGACCAGTATTTCTTTTCGTTTTCCTAGTCTTAAGAGTTTAGTTAAGGTGTTTCCTAGGTGTAAGAATTTAACTTTTGAGTGAGTGAGTGAGTACGATCTCATTAATTTGATTTTGAAATGTAACGTTAAATTTATTTTGTAATCAATAAATTTAACAGTTCTTTTTCTTGAGCTTAATGTAATGTAAACTTGTGTTTCATTTTTCCGCAATTAAGCTTATTTCTCTTGTAGCTCCTAGCTTGCATAAACGTTTGCTATTCATAACTGGTACTTAGGGCAGTCTTGTATATTAAGCTTAAAATCCGTTGTGCCTCGTAGGAGTTAAGCATCAGCAAGAACCTGATACTATTATTAGTTATTTATTGTCAGGGATGAAGTAACTTTCTCCAGAGGCTAACTGTACTAATAAACAGCAATTGAGTAATTAGTCTCTGCTGTGTACTGTTGAGAAAGTTTACAAATTCTCGTTCTTAGAGAATCGTGCGAAGCAAGCCAGCGTAAAGTAATCATTGCTTGATTTAGTAAGACAATCATTGTTCCAGCTCTTCAATATTATTGAACATTATTACACATTTAAATAATATAAGCATTTATTTTAAAAACCCCGTGACAATTGGCGACCTCGCCAGGATATTAACTTCTAGCTCTAAAGCTATTCACGAGATAATACTCACTCGTTCATATTTAGGTATTTATCATTAAAGTTTATAGGCACAAGTTTTCTGGTGTTTACCGTTAATTTAGCAAGTGAATATTTGCTTTATTAATCCATAGAGTACTAAACTCTATTTAGTACTTTATTTTTGGTAAAGCCAGACGATTTTATTCGAGCCTGGGTAGCCGCCATATCCATTGTGTTAGTTATTGAGTCTTCTCAGTTATTTGCATTTTTGCTTTATTCTTTTCCAGTTAACTAGATAAGACTGGTCACCACTAGCTTGTGTCTGTATTCTTGTGTTATTAGCATTCGTTTGCGAAACAGTCAGTACTGAGTCGCTAGTTATTTAAATTGAGCTAGCATCATGGCAGCCAGTGCTTATGTACAGGAATCCAAAGATATGGGCCTCACAGACCCAGAGAAAATTCAGAGTTACGTTCTCTCACGGTTTAATTACAAGCAAGAACGTGAGAAAGATGCTCGTGAAGAGCGTAGAATCCAACGCAAACACGAGCAAGAACAGCGCGAATACGAGCGATAACAGCGTGAGGAACGCGAAAAAGAGCGCGAACACGAGCAGAAACAACACGAGCTCGAGTTAGAAAAAGAGCAATAACAGCGCGAACATGAGCAAAAACAACGCGAACTCGAGCTAGTACAAGAGCAAGAACAGCGCGAATACGAGCGTGAACGACGCGAGAGAGAACGAGAGCACGAACTTGCCGAGCGAGAAGCACGTGAAAAACACGAATATGAAATGATGAAGCTCAAGCGAGATTCCTTGGCTTCAGACACATCCGGTGCAGTTGGTCCAAGCTCCACTAGCACTCTTCCTACACATGTCCTGGCGACCCCACGCATCAAGCTTCCTTCATACAAGGAAAGCGAGCAAATCGAGCCGTACATAGCTCGTTTTGAGGACATGGCAGACATGTATCAACTGGATGAGGCAGCTAAGCAGATCCAATTTCTTAGTTTATTTGAGGGCCCTGCCCTCGATATTCTCCACAGAATTCGTGGAGACAATCTCACATATGAGATGATGAAAGCTGCACTCATTAAGGCGTATGGTCTCACAGCAGACGACGCCAAAGTTCAGTTCATGCGAGCTCGTCTCCAAGACAAGGAGACAGCTGTTCAGTTCCTTGATCGTCTCACTGCTTACTTAAATGAGTGGATGGAGAAAGATGAAACTCCTTCCACGCGTGAGGGGATAATTGACCTTATGCTGCATACACAGCTAGAGAGGTCGCGGCCTGCTGAGCTCATAGCACAGCTCAAGATCTGCCAGGTGAAAGATGCCAGCCAAATGGCAGAAAAGGCTGACGCGTATTTCACTGCATACAGGTATCAAACTCGTAAGCAAAACACCTGGAGCAGAAAAGATACTGCCAAGTCTGGGAAGCCGTCTCAGACTGAATCCCAGCACCAAGGCCGTTCTCAGAGTAATGGCCAAGGTCCAAGCAAACAGCAGAAGGACCAGGGGCAAAACACTCAGAAACCTGAGTGGAAGAGGTACAACAGGTACCCTAATCAGCAGCAGTATTAGCCACGCAACCGACTGTCAGGAGAAACTTTTTCAACACCAGCTCAAAAGAGGCAGGAAGCGAACGCAGCCTTCATTCCTCAGCAGCAGCACGGTGGTCACGTCCCTACCAGTACGGGTACTCCCCCACAGTTCACTAGTCCCACAGTGACAGTGAACCCCCCTCCACAGATGGCCAATGTTCCATCTTCCCAGGCAGTGAGTACAAACCCTCAAGTATATAATTCACAAGGCACAATGTTTGCCGCATCAATTCAGCAGCCTCATGAGTGGCTAGCTGCTTCCTCCACAGGCCCTCCCACAGGTGACAGTACCTTCCTTGTTCAGCCAGGGTTTGTGGGAAGCATTCCTGTGAAGGTCCTGAGAGATAATGGTTCCTCAGATTGTTCTGTTAAGCAGAGTCTAGTTTGGTCTGAGCAGTATACAGGTCGACAGATCCATGCAAACCTTATTGATGGATCAGTGAGATTGTTCCGTGAGGCATGTATCCAGGTGGTATCTCCATTTTATACTGGTAAGACACTTGCAGTTGTCATGCCAGAACCTCTATTTGACCTTATAGTAGGTAAAATTTTTGGTGTCAAGGATAGTTGCACCGAACATGACGCTACTCAGACTTCGGCTGCTGTGGTAACATGAGCCATGGCTGAGGCTCCAGACTGTGTCGTCCCAGTGATCATTGAATCGCCGCAAGATCTGATGTGTAGTCAACTTGTTGTACATGAACAACATTCTGATCCGACACTTGCTGCCATGCGGAACAAACAAAAGGGTCGAGTGATTAAGTATTCACGGGGAGGACGAGCTAAGCTCCTTCGCAAACAAGGACGGGTCTACCGTGAGTCACGAACACCCGAGGGCGAGGTTCGACTGCAGTTTGTCGTTCCCGCCAAGTACCGCCTAGCAGTGTTACAATGGGGTCATTGTTCAGCCTCAGGAGGTCACATGGGCAAAAGGAAGACCCAGGGCCATATCCGAGCTGACTTTTTCTGGCCAGGGATGGGACGAGACATAGATAGTTTTGTCCGTTCCTGCAGTGTGTATCAAAGTAACACCACTAATCAGGGACATGTCCTTCCTGTGCCATTCGTAACCACACCTGTAATCTCTGAGTCAGTTGAGAGACAGGGTAGTGGTGAAGTGGGTGCAGACCTGACGTCTCGCCCATTGGCCCCATAGGACACAGTATGTCCAGGGCCTGTACATACATATTATGTTCCGTAGTTTAAGGGGGAAGTTCGAGAGAGAACTCCACAGAAGCGACTCGAGGCTATGGAAGACCCGAGTTCGCACAAGGATTCTCAGCTCCCCGATACTAATATAAGTACTGTAGGTTAAGGGGGAAGTTCGAGAGAGAACTCCGCAGAGGCGACTCGAGGCTATGGAAGACCCGAGTTTGCACAAGGATTCTCAGCTCCCCGATACTAATATAAGTACTATAGGTTAAGTGGGAAGCTGGAGAGAGAAATCCATGTGGCGACTCGAGGCTATGGAAGACCCAAGTTTGCACAAGGTTTCTCAGCTCCCCGATACTAATATAAGTACTGTAGGTTAAGGGGGAAGTTCGAGAGAGAACTCCGTAGAGGCGACTCGAGGCTATGGAAGACCCGAGTTTGCACAAGGATTCTCAGCTCCCCGATATTAATGTAAGTACTGTAGGTTAAGGGGGATAATGGCGACCTCGAATGTACGTCGTAGCACTGATTGCTAGGCAGAGAGAGTAATTGTAACATAATAAAATTTTTGTCTCATTGACATTTTTGATGCTCCACCTCAATTGATTTTGCAGGTACAGCAATGGGCGTAGCAGTTTTGCTGTGCGGGCCAGCTGATCGTCTGCCACACGCTGCCGCCTCTTCTCCTCTGTCTTCATCATCGCCATATTATTAATATTTAGTGTCATTTTACACGTAGGTACAGTTACACCACAACTGTTACACCTACACCATGTATTACTTACATCACGCTACACAACAATTAGTTGTCAGTGTAAATGTAGCGACTTTTCGCTCAGTTTGACCTGAGTAGAGGATTTTCACTGTCGTCACAGAGTTTTTCCCTCAAGCTTGCTTCTATTAACGTAAATACGAGTTTTTTTTCGCTCACTGGCGACTGCGACTTTCTCCTGTAGCAGGATAGCACACACACCACAGTGTGAATCTTGTGTGACTGAGCTAGGATTTATATGTATATATATTGAAATCTTTTTTCTGAAGGAAAGAAGATTTGCTTTTGATGGGGCTTAATGTCACGAGTCGGCTATAGTAGGACTCGCGCGCGCTCGCGGCCGTGGCGCGGCTCGCACCTGTGTACAGTGTTGCCACGTTTTCTATACCGTTATCTCTCTCTCTCTCTCTCTCTCTCTCTCTCTCCTGGCGGGAAATGTGAGCCACCCTGAGTACTTTTGATTCTTTTATAAGTTATTTATAATTGTGCTTTCATTTGTTAATTTGGTTTTGTCATATTTAGTAGTAGATGGAGTGTCAAAGTTACTGTCTGCTGAGAGGTTTGTTACGTTACTGATTCATACACCCCGACGTAGTGGTCCAGGGGGGAGGGGAAGTGTGAAGGGGGATTTGACCTGAGACACCCAGGAGGGATTAAGCCGGGCGGAGAGGGGAAGGGGGGGCTGGATTCACCTACCACGTGGTCAGTATTAGAAGAGAGAGAGAGAGAGAGAGAGAGAGAGAGAAATTACGTGTATAGATATATGTGCATCAATAGGAACAATGTATATCAGTGTGTGCAGTATGTACAAAGGAACAAATGAATACAAAGGCAGTGACAGACCTCTCTCTCTCTCCCCCCTCCCCTCTCTCTCTCTCTCTCTCTCTCTCTCTCTCTCTCTCCTGGCGGGAAATGTGAGCCACCCTGAGTACTTTTGATTCTTTTATAAGTTATTTATAATTGTGCTTTCATTTGTTAATTTAGTTTTGTTATATTAAGTGATGCCGACAATGCATTCAATGCATGCCTCTCTCTCTCTCTCTCCCCCTCCCTCTCTCTCTCTCTCTCTCTTGGGACATTGAATCTCCTCATTCTCCCTTGGGACATTTATTTTAGGCCAGATGGATGTGTAAGTATTGCCACTCACAAGAATTACATGAATTATTTCTTTTACTTTGGATATTGGCATATTTCTTCTTTTTTCAGGCTCATTATCTTATATCCATAACTGTGATATTATTACCCACCCTAAAACTACGCTAAAAACCAATAAAAGTGACTACAATATCTTTTAGCAACACTGTACAATATGTGTGCCATGTTTCTGTGTTACTGTATAAATATTTTATGCATAATAAGATTACTGTTGATTCATCCATCAAAATACACAAGTGTAAGTTTTATTCATCTGAATTTATCGAATTTGTGATGCCTTGTACATAAATAGCTTCCGTTTCACATCGCAAGTTGGGGAAACGTGGCACCATTGCCCACAGGTGCTGGCCACACCCCCGCCGCAAACAGGCGGGAATCCGACTATAGTGACATTGGCTTTTGTGGGAAACCGCGAACTCAAGTGGAATCCCAGTTTATTGTTCAGTAACCGCTCATTCGGACGGAAGCTTTGTCAAATCAATTTTTCATTGTCATACGTGATCGTCTTTGCGTAAGACATCAGCGCTTCCGCTGAACGATTTGTTTTGGGCGCGTTTTACTCACTCGACCATTAAAAAAATGCGGCCTAGTGCTCCCCTTTTCTTTCCCACGACTTATTCAGTCCAGTGTTTGCATTGACGGAGAGAGGTCCTGTGCTCCAGAAGTGAGAGGTCAACCCAAGCTCCACTAGACTACAGTTCTTCACGCTCCCTCCCTTCTTTGGGTGATACACAGCATTCGTTTTCCTAGTCTTAAGAGTTTAGTTAAGGTGTTTTTCCTAGGCGTAAGAATTTAGCTTTTGAGTGAGTGAGTGAGTACGATCTCATTAATTTGATTTTGAAATGTAACGTTAAATTTATTTTGTAATCAATAAATTTAACAGTTCTTTTTCTTGAGCTTAATGTAATGTAAACTTATGTTTCATTTTTCCGCAATTAAGCTTATTTTTCTTGTAGCTCCTAGCTTGCATAAACGTTTGCTATTCATAACTGGTACTTAGGCCAGTCTTGTGTATTAAGCTTAAAATCCGTTGTGCCTCCTAGGAGTTAAGCATCAGCAAGAACCTGATACTATTATTAGTTACTTATTGTCAGGGATGAAGTAACTTTCTCCAGAGGCTAAAAGTGCTAATAAACAGCAATTGAGTAATTAGTCTCTGCTGTGTACTGTTGAGAAAGTTTATAAATTCTCGTTCTTAGAGAATCGTGCGAAACAAGCCAGCGTAAAGTAATCGTTGCTTGATTTAGTAAGACAATCATTGTTCCAGCTCTTCAGTATTATTGAACATTATTACACATTTAAATAATATTAGCATTTATTTTATCCCCTTAACCGCGGGGCGTCTCTTTCGTGACGCTTGGGAGCAAGGGATCATACCGGGGGCGTGTCGCTTTTGTGATTCTGTGTTATTTTGAATTCACCCGGGCTTCCAAGTGGGGGCTTGTATCATCTATCAGTACTGCCAATGTCCAACACTAGTCAGCACTCCTAATCTCATCTGTACTCCCATCCATTGTTGACAATTTAGCCATTTCTCCCCGTTCTTGACTCCCCTCCCTACCCCCCCTCCATTACCCGATCCTCTTGTCTGCCCTGCCGTGCTACGCTAAGTAAATCTTCCCTGGAATTTTTCACTGATTTCATCCATTGAAATAAGCCCTATGTCCTATTCTTATACCAAATAATATATACAAGAAAGAAATAAGGTAAGTGAGAGTGCCATACACCTGGAATTGGCTAATTATCACCTGACAACACCTCACTTGCACTCGTTCTCTAATTTTCGCTGTTTTTTTCCCCTTGAAATATGTCATATAATCTATTTTCGTAATAAATATACATGTAAGGAGGGAAGGGAGAAGCCTAAGTGATATTTACATTCACCTGGAACTACCTAATTTATAATGTATTGTCTAGATTTCCTGCCAATCATTTCAGTGCTAGACAAAGCTGTTTCAAGATCTAACATTGGTAGCTCTGAATATATATCTCCTAAGTAGGCCTCTAATCTATTTTCGTAATAAATATACATGTAAGGAGGGAAGGGAGAAGCCTAAGTGATATTTACATTCACCTGGAACTACCAAATTTATAATGTATTGTCTAAATTTTCTGCCAATCATTTCAGTGCTACACTTAGCTGTTTCAAGAGCTAATATTGGTAACTCTGAATAACCCCTAAGCAGGCCTCCACCCCGGCCCTCCGTTATCAGTTTATTCTCATCTTCCGAAGCGAGGGTACGTATGTTTCTTCTTGCTGACTTCAAGGCCTTTTTTCACCCCCATGCAAAGGGCCCTGTGACCTTTACCCTCTACTAAACCTCGTGTGGAAAGAGGTAAAGGGCTGACAATTGATAAAAGAGTGACTACGATCTTTCTATTGAGTAAAACAGTGCAAGTGGAATTGTAAATAATGTGTAAATAATGTGTAAACAGCAAATGAAAGTAATGAATGTAAATATACGTGAACAATGGAAAATAGTTTTATAAGTTATTTCACGTGACAGTGCATAACAGTGTAAATAAAATAGAAATGTCAATAACGTAAATAAAATAGGGAACGTAAATAGAAATGTAAATGAGTAGTATTATAAGAATACGAGTATATACCCTAGGAATAATGAAAGTGAAAGTTTCACTCTAGCATGTCTGAATGCTATGAGTTATGAGAGTGAAGATGAAAGTGACATTCACTCTCAATGCCAGTATACAGGACGAGAAAGTGAATGCTACGTATTTTACTGAAAGAAATTGAATCCCTACAGTGACAATAAACTAATACTACTGAAGGAAACTTATGGATAAAGACTGTAGATATATATAAGTGTTATATAGTAATAGAAATATAAAGTGTGAGGGGTTTTATGAATAATAAATGACAGAGTACCAAGAGCGAACTAGTGCCAGTGCGACAATCAGACGTGCTCGTAATTTCCATTGCTTTCACAGTGTTTTTTTTTTTTTTTTGAGTATGGATTCCAAACTACTTGAAAATTGTAGAATAGTGTTTATAGTGTTTGTATCTGGCTGTGGTAATCATATTACGAGTTGTCGGGAAGTGTAAAGTGGAGACTTCGTTACCCTACTTCAGAGGTCTCCACAAGTTCTACGGTAACCGACGAAGGCTCAACAATCATTCCAGGAGAAAGCTGAAGGTATGTGCCATAAGCATATGTAATTTTAATATTCTAGGACTAATAACTGATTTTTGGCAAATATTTGTTGAGAGTCTGTCGGAGCCCAAATAACCCCGTGAGACACGCAAGTCATTGGTAAACAAGCCCGCGGTGTAGGGGTTAAAAACCCCGTGACATATATATATATATATATATATATATATATATTTAGTTAGTTCTATTTTCCATCATCTTTGCATCATTTTTGTCAGCTGTTCACTTAATGGATTCCACAGCTTCCATATCAGTGCGTCCTCTTGTTCTTATAGGCCTCATTCTGCCTTCTGTCTAACTCAAGTAACTCAACAAACGGCACAAATACTCTGTCAATGTAAACTTATTTACAATATTTCCTAAATTTGATCACTGGGGCACATGACATCAAAAACCATAGCATGAGTGGAAACAACGGGAGTTTGTAGAGAAACTGGTGGTGAATGGATGCTATGGTGAGAGGAGAGGTGTTCACTGATTAGTGTGGTGAGAGGGAAGATGTTCACTGGGTGGTTTGGAGAGAGGGAAGGTGTTCATTGGCTGGTGTGGAGAGAGGGTAGGAGTTCACTGGCTGGTGTGGTGAGATTAGTGTTCACTGGGTGGTATGGTAATAGGGGAGGTGTTCGCAGGCTAGTGGTGAAAGGGGAGGTGTTCACTGGGTGGTGTGGTTAGAGGGGAGGGGTTAACTGGCTGGGTGTGCTTACATAAGGGCGGCGGGAGGCGGGTCAGTACCTAGTACTCAGCTCCTGCTCCAGGCTGTGAGGGCAACGCTCTGGCCTCACCTGCTCCCACACCTTCACGTGAGTCATGTGGCACCGTGTTACTACACACTTTGTTGTCAGTCATGTGGCACCGTGTAACTACAGACTTTGTCAGTCATGTGGCACCATGTTACTACACACTTTGTTGTCAGTCATGTGGCACCATGTTACTACACACTTTGTTGTCAGTCATGTGGCACCATGTTACTACACACTTTGTTGTCAGTCATGTGGCACCATGTTACTACACACTTTGATGTCAGTCATGTGGCTCCGTGTTACAATATACTTTATTGTCAGTCATGAGGCACCCTGTTACTACACACTTTATTTTTTGTGCCACTGCATACTTAGTTTTCAATCTTTTGATGCCGCGTTTCTACATAGTTTATTCTCAGTCATGTGGGACAGTGCTACTACACATTTTCTTGCCAGTTTTGTGGCAAGGCATCTCAAGGTTGGAATCTAATTTTACAACAATACAATTGTGTTACATGCTATGTTACTAATGATGTGCAATTTTCCTTTTCTTCCGTTGAGGACAATAATTCTTACTCCCACTACACTTATTTGCATGGACAGTTTATGAATCTCTATTTGAGTCTTAAAGTATATTATTCTTCTAGATTTAATTAAGAACAACAGAGGCAAAGTACGTGAATATAAATGTCTGTGTGTCGCTTTATAATTGTGGAAGGAAGAATTGCGCCTGTGTCAGTTCAGTAAATGGCCTAGTTAATATTTTGCTGTAAAATTCAGAACAGTCGGGATAAAATGTGGCTCTCTAGCTTGACGTTAAGATATGAGAAGTGGTTGTGCATTCGGTTGTACATGAGGAGATTGAATTAGGTTACGAGCAATATATTTGTAAAACAGTGGGATTGGATGTCTCCTTTCCAGACATTCGTACACTGCCATCGAAGAAACATCTACATTCTCAATACACACAAAAGGCAGTACAACACCTCGGTCCGAACACTATTACAAGCTCCCATCCCGTCATCCACCGATCACAGGTATCCTTAAAAAGGGATGATCGAGAACAGTTAGCTAGACTTACAGTAGTACAAGGTATCATGCAGTTCTCCTCAATTATCAGCTTAGATTTGTGTTGGGCAGAATCACAGCTGACACATGCCCAACTTGAAGAATAGGATTACACAACATTGCACACTTAATAAAACACAACACAGCACCTATCACACTAAGATGCAGACACAATGTCAAAGATGTAAGGGAACCTGTGGGACGATCCCATAGGTAAACTGCTTACCTGAAGCCAGGCGTACCATGATGGAGAAGGAACAACAACAATAGCAACAGAAATGACATTAAAATATATAACAATGTATACGAATATATATATATATATATATATATATATATATATATATATATATATATATATATATATATATTGCCAGACGCCTCAATCCCGTTCAGGGTGGCCACAAACAAATCGCCTCCACATCGCCCTGTCCCGCGCCATTTCACTGCCCTGCTCTCAACTCACACCCCCCTCTCTCATATACCTCTCCACCCTATCCCTCCATCTCATCCTCAGCCTCCCTCTCTCTCTCCCCCCCTCCACCCCACTGACATATACGCTCTTGGTCAGTTTTTCACCCTCCATCCTCCCCACATGGCCAAACCACCTCAGTGTATTTCTCCTAACACTTCCTATCACATCCACAGCCACACCACAACGCTCCTTTATATCCTCATTTGTCAGCCTGTCTCTCCATGTGACTCCACAGGCTCCTCTTAAATAACTCATTTCCACTGCTCTCACTCTTGACTTGTGTCCTTCCAACAACGTCCAAGCTTCACTTCCATAAGTTAGAGTTGGTATCACAATACTGTCATGTAGTAACTTTTTCACTTCCATGCTCACTTCCCTGTTTCTTATCACTTCTTTCAAGGAACCAGCAACTTTTCTTCCCTGCTGTACCCTTTCAAGCACTTCACCCTCCAAACCTCCATCCTTAATCATCACACTACCCAAGTACTTAAATGTACTCACATTTTCCAAGTCCTCACCATCCAACCTCGCTGTACATTCACTGACTTCACCTCTCTCAAAGACCATCACTTTACGCTTCCCTACATTCACCTTTAGATTCCGTTTCTTACACACTTTCCCAAAGTCATGCACCAAGCCTTGCAGGTCCCCTTCGTCTTCACTCAACAACACAGTATCATCTGCAAACAACAGTACAGGGAGTTTCCAAACACTATCCTCTCTCATCAGGGCCACTCCAACATCCACTACCCTACCTTGTACCTCTTTTATTACCCCATCCATGTACAGATTTTACAACCATGGAGACATGCCACATCCCTGTTTCAACCCAACCTTCAAATAGTAAAATTCACTCAGTTCACCATACATAAGCACTGCAGCCTTAGCACCATCATACATACTCTTCACTGCATTCAACAACTTCTCATCTACTCCATATATTCTTAATACTTTCCACAATCCTTGTCTATCCACCGTGTCAAATGCTTTCTCCAAATCCATGAAAGCCACATACAACTTCTTTCCGTTCTCTAGAAACTTTTCCACTAAATATATATATATATATATATATATATGTATATAATATGTATATAAGTTGCTAAGAGAAAATTTGCTGCATCTTTGACAGACGTGTGGAAGAAGTATTCTGGGATTCCATTTGACTTTTGACCGATTAAACAGTCAAAATCTTGTGGTTAAGCAGAATAACAGAAATACAGGGGAAAACGACAAAGGATACATTTGATAGCTGCACCTACCTCAGCAATGCTGTGATGCAAGAAGAAAAAAAAAAATTATCACTCAGGGGGAGGAACAGGAGTGAACCCCGGGGATCCCTCCCTCTATATTGTCTGATCAAGTTGAACGCCTACAACTGTGAAAAAACGCGTCCTCCCACCAGGAGTAGAGTCCCTGTGTGAAGTAGCCATGGGGGTTGTATCCTACTTAAACGTGGCCAGGGTGAAGGTCTACCAGTATGCAAAATTTCGTGTTCCCAAGTTTTCAGTAGTTACTTCAACAAACAAGGGATGAGGCTATGGTACACCTAATGTCTGACTTGGCTCGTATCTCTGGCAGAGGCAATAATAATCTTGTGGTTTTTAATGCTTCAAAGACTCAGTTCTTACACCTATCAACCCAATAAAGTCTTCCATAGGAGTACCCACTAATGTTTAATAATATCCAGCTCAATCCTGCATCATCCTTGAACGTGCTTGGGATTTCATTCCCTCGGGATATATCTTGGAAAGTTCATATTACATCTCTTGTAAAATCTGCTTTCAAGAGATTAGGTGTGTTAAGCTGACTCCGTACCTTCTTTACTCCTGCACAGTTGTTGACCTTATACACAGGTTTTATTCGCCCCTGTGTAGAGTACAACTCTCATGTGTGGGGCAGCTCCCCATATACAGCTCTTCTCAGTAGGGTGGAATCAAAGGCTTTTCGTCTCTAACTCTCCTCCTTTTACTGGCTCCCTTCAACCTCTGTCTCTTCACCGCACCGTTGCATCATTATTTCTTATCATTGCTACTTCGATGGTCATTGTGCCTCTGAACAGTCTGCTTGCATCCCTCCATCTCTACGACGTGTGTGTAGCACCTGTCTAATAACAAACTCTCATCCCTTTTGTATACAACTCTCAAATGCAAGAGTCAATCGTTTCACCCAGTCCTTCATTTATGCAACAGGTTAACTTTGGATCTGTCTCCCTCTGTCTGTATTTCCTACTTCCTATGATCTCCAGTCTTTCAAACACAGTGAGTCCAGGCATCACGAAATGAATTAATCTTGAATTTGGCTCTCTTTTGTATTGTGTTTTTTTTCTTGGGAGGAACGGTTTGCTGGTTTCTGGCCTTTGGTTCCTTTTTCCTTGCATTAAAAAAAATGACCGTGCAATAAATTTTTGTCCAGGACCCCCGTGGGTCCCCCCTCCCGTGAGGGGCGTCCTTTGGGAGTCTCACCCTGCCTAAAGTGTAGCCCCAGTAAAGATCTACCATTAAGTGAAACTTCATATTCTTACTTAAAAACTCTGGCACTGTCTCCCTGGCGGCCGCCCCAACCCTCCACTGAGTTGCAAAAATAAATTTAAAATTATGATGCCAGTCAAAAATAAATGCAATGGAAAGAATGTAAAGCCAATGTATTGTCTTTTTCCTCCATTGACTTACGCGATATGAGCGGGAAAAGGGTGAAAACCGGAGCCAAGTCAAGGTTAAAATAGTATTGTAAATACATTTTTGGAAGGGATATCATCCATGAACGGAAGTAATCCTATAATCACAGGGTTGATCACTAAAGCGATACACAGAGGATTAGCAACCAAATCTAATTATCTGATTTAGTCACAATAAGTGTTGAAAATGTTAGGTAAGAGACTGATTAGGAGGGCCTATGAGTATGGTGGTGGGGTAGGGAGGAGGGGAAGACTTCAGGATGAGATTGAAGGATGGTATGAAGAGGTATATGTCAGAATGGGGTGTAATTAAAAAGGGAACAACTAGATTGTAGAGGCTTTGGTGTCACGGAGGCAATTCCTTTGTGGCCACCTCAAACGGGATGAATTCGACTGGCGATAGCAAGAATGATAGCTTTATTTTATTTTGGTTTATGTGTTTATTTATTTTTAAATTTCATACAAGTACTTTTTTTTTAATGCAAGAAGAAGGAACCAAAGGCCGGGGGCCTGCAAATTTTTGGCTCCTTCTAGACAAAAGAGATGCTTCCATTGTTACCCTCCACCTGACAGAGTCAGAGGAGAGTGTTGATATCACTGTGATCAATAGGTGTCTGTCCGCAGAGTTGGGCGGCAGGGTGGCTGGCCAGGCGTAGAAATTTCGTTTCCGGACCAGAACTCAGAAAGTATTGACTATAGAGCCATGAAATTGTCTTATAGTGAACTGGTGCCTTTTGATAGGTAGAGTGCTGTGTCATAAGTATGTTTTTTAATGCCTTATAGTAGTTAGAATGCCATAAGATTATATAATGTTATGAAATTGCAAAAATACATCAAACTGATTATTTCAATGCGTTTTTCTATTAAAACTGCAAGTATTACACCTTGGAGACAGAAATTGTACATGAAAAATGATTATATGAATATCTAATCACGTATGAAGTTTCATGACTGTACCTATTATGTCATCATAAAAAAATGGCTGCCTAAATAAAAAAGGGCGAGTCATAATTTCATTAAATCTGCTCATAACTTCATTACTACCATGGATAAAGTACTAAAATTTTTAAGTATTAATGTCTCTGTGATATAAAGGAATGATTAATTGGCTGAATGTAATTAAAATCTGGCGGTACAACTGCCAGGGTCATATACCGCCGGACAACAAGGTAAAAGACGCAACAAATAAAAAGTGCATATTCAAAGTACGTTAATACCGTTAGGAGAAATGAAACACTGAAAATAACAAAAGAAAAGTTTATAAAATATCAATTACTTATAAAAGCAGAAGGAGGGACGCCTCCTAGGGAAAGCTAAAAACATCAGTAAAATCGCTAGAGGCCCCACCAGGCATCGAGGACAGACAGTAGGCACCATCTGCCTCCTTATGCCTATGGAGGAATCTCTGACGTAGGTCCCCCAGACTAGGACACTCGACCAGCAAGTGACAGACAGTAAGGGGAACAAGGCAATCATCACAGTACGGTTGAGTCTCACCACTCATCAGGAACGCATCTGTAAAAGCTGAGAGTGACCAAACGAAAGCCTTGCAAGAGCCACCTCCATTCGCCGATGCATGGAGGGGAGAACCCATGGCACAACTACTCTCTGAAAAATTTCTTTTAGTTTATTATGAGCAACACCATCCCAGTGTCTCTACCAAAACGTATGAATTGCGTGCTGCAAGTAAGCAGGAAGTGGGTAGTCGAAGGTCAGTTGGGGGCTGTTAAGAAGATGCAGATTTACCTAATGTATCTGCCCTCTCGCTGCCCACCACACCAACATGTAAGGGAACCCAACAGAAGTCCACATGACGGCCACAACAGCCAAAAAGAAAAAGCCACTCTAAAATTGATAAAACCAATGGATGGAATGCATTAAAAGACTCTAGAGCGGAGAGAGCACTACAGGAGTCACTAAAAATCACAAAAACAGATCAGGGAAGAGTAAAAATGATTTTGAGAGCATATAAAATCGCAGTCAGTTCGGCCATATACAATGAAGTAATACCAGGAAGGCTACCGCCTCTACTAGAGTAAGGGAAGACAACACCGAAGCCTACTCCAGTATCAGTCTTAGACCCATCAGTATAGACGGGGACAGAATCCTCATGAGTGGAGTCATGTTCAAAAGAGAGAGAGATGGACACCTGAGAGGGAAGTAAGCCCTTTTCACCAACAACAGACCTACAAAATGTCATATGAAGGAGTAGCCAAACACTCACCCTTGGGATCAGATGAGGACAAACTGCCAGTCTCGGAACAGAGAGGGTTTACATAACAGACCAGACCGTGTAACCAAAGGGCTTTGGGAAACTAGGACGGGTGTCATAAACAGAATATTGAGAATCTTGAGAGATGATGGAACAAGAAATTGAGTCTGGAATGTAGTGAAGATGATACCAACACCTCATCATCAACGGCTGGTGTCGCACATCCAAGAGGAGTACACCAGCATCCACCAACAAACTTGAAATCGGGGATGATCTGAATATGTCTGTTGCCAGATGTACACCAGCATGATGCACAGAACTTAACAACCGGAGACGGGCATCTGTTGTAGACGAGTAGATCTCACACCCATATTCAACTTTAGGAAGAATAAGAGACCTACTGTATGCAAGAGGAGGAGAGTCTGACGGTAAGCACCCCAAGAGGTATTAGCCAAAACCCTCAAAAGACGCAAAGCTTTAAGACAGGCCGCCATACAGAACAAACATGAGGAACCCAGGTTAGTCATTTATCAAAAAAGAAGACCCAAAAATCATGTCTCTTCCACACAGGATATTCTCTGACCATGGAGATACAAGTCAGGGTCTGGGTGAACCCCCTGCAGACAACAAAAATTCATAGCCACTGTCCTTGTTAAAGAAAAACGGAGACCGCGAAACTCTGCCCCGTCAGAAATTCTATTAAGAGCCAGCTGCAACTTCCTCCCTATCAAAGACATTCTGGATGCGGTGAAGGAAATTAAGAGTTATCGACATATAATGAGCCTTGTACACCATCAAGAAGTGCACCGATTATGCTGTTGATGGCCACAGCAAAGACAGTAACACTAATGATACTCCCTTGCGGTACTCCATCTTCTAGTGCACGGGCATTAGAAAGCACTCCTCCCATTCCGACCCTTAAAAAACGATTAGATAAAAGCTGCAGAATAAAAATAAGCAAGCACCCACTAGGATCAAATTCATGAAGAGAAAGTAAAATGCCATGGCGCCAGGCGTGCCATATGCCTTCTCCAGATTGAAGAAGACAGTGACCTGGTGTTGGTTAGTGCAGAAAGCCTCACACACAGAAAATTCCAAGGACAGTAGTGCATCAGAGGTAGACTGCAATTTTTGAAAACCATACTGGACAGGGTATAAGAAGTCACTTCACTCCAAAAACCACACAAGCCTAACCTTGACCATCTTTTCTAGAACTTTACATATGCAAGAAGTCAGAGAATTTGGCAGATAATTCATCGCCTCTAGGTGGTCCAAGGTTTGGGGATGGCGATAACCACAGCAACACCCCAACAACCCGGAAGCTCCTCAGAACACCAGATCTTATTAAATAATACAAGCAAAAACAAAAGGGCCTCATCAGACAGGTGACGTAAAAAGGCATTAGGAATATCATCACAACCAGGCGAGGAATCATGGCACTGTGACAGAGCTGCCTGGAGTTCAGAAATAGAGAATGGGACATTGTGAGGCTCACTCCCAGAAGAGGCAAAACTGAGACCAGGAAACTCTAGGTGCTTACAGTGGCAAGCCAAAGGCATATCTGCATCCTCCTGTGACACACTGGCAAAGTGATCAACAAACAACTCTGGAACAGTGAAAGGATCAGCCACAGTTCCACATGCTGCATATAAAACAGGAGGGGAGGGAATAATAAATATTCCTGAAATTTTCCTTACCCAGTTCCACACCTGAGTGATAGAAGTCCTCGAATTGACAGAGGAAACACAGCCCTTCCATTATGAACGCCTTGGCCTCCTTTAAATCCCACCTTATATTAGCTTGTGTCCTCTGATATGCTACCAAATACTGAACATCCCCACGGTGACAATGAAGTCAAGAGAAGGTGACTCATTTGGCTTTCACTATGGAACTGAACTCAGAATTCCACCAAGGAACAGGACGTTTAGGAAATTGACCCCTCATGCTTGGAATAGATAATACGGCTGCTGAGTGCAACACGTTAGTGAAAAATGACACTGCCTCAGTAAGACAGTGAAACTCATTGACAGAAAGGGAAGTGGAACTTAATTCCCTGAAACGTGGCCAGTCAGCCTTATCCAGCAGCCAGTGAGGAAGACGTGGCTGAGGTCCAGCTACATTAGGAGGTAAGAGTAATGGAAAATGGTTGCTGCCATATAGGTCTGCCAACATCCCCGTTAAAATCTAAAACAGCATCAGCTAAGCATAAGGACAAATCAGTTGCAGTAAAAGTACCAGTCTGGCTGTGGAAATAAGTCATTATGTTGGAGTTGAAAATGCCCAACTCCTCATCTTCCACTGAAGAGGCCAGCATGACAACCCGAGAGTTGGCCCTCACTGTTTCCCCAGAGTGGATGGTTACCATTCATATCTCCTAGTAACAGAAAGGGAGCTCCTAGTAACAGAAAGGGAGAACGAAGGCCATGAATAAGGTGTTCCAGATCTGCCCTTTCAACAGCAGCACTAGGAGGAAGATAAAGACTGCAAACTGCATACTGCCGACATAAAAACATCTGGAAAGCAACAGCCTGCATAGGAGTGGAGATGGTCAGATAACTGTATGGAATATCCTGGTGAAGGAAGATAGCAGCATCTCCATGACGACCTTGACCCAGCACAGGATCAGAATAAAAGCATGGTAGCCGGAAGGACTGGAAGGAACAGCATCACCTACCATGATCTCCTGGATGCACATGCACAGAGAAGTAAACTGAGAAACAAGATGACACAGTTCCTCATAGTTAGCATGTAAACCCAGACAATTCCACTGGGTGATACAACCCATAGTGGAGGGATGATGATTAAGTGTGGAACTGTACACTTGACAAGCGAGCAGGTTTGGATTGATACATATGATAGCCCTTCGGAGGAGCCTGCCCAGCACCAGAAACCCTCACCATCTGTTGAACATCCAAAGGCAAACGTCAGGACGAGGAAGTAAGTTTTACAACACTCCTTCTTGGAGCGGGCATTCCAGTTTGTTTGGAAGGCAGCTTGGGGGCAGCCTTTGGAGATGTAGGGTGGACATTGCCCCACCAGAAGCCCTAGAGGAGGAAGTAGAGTTCACAGGACTCAATTCATTTGATAAGGCCATCCCATGCTTTAGATATGAGGCAACAATGAACTGTCCAACAACATCCCTAGGTGGGGACCGGACCAGAGGTGAACCTTCAGCTTCAGCTGTCACCTGGCTAGATCCCTCAGCTTGCTGAGCAAAGAAAAAAGGAGAGGAGTCGACACAAGGTTCAACAACAGAGACCTTAGGTGGCCGGTCTTCATGCTCAGAGGACTCTGACGAACAATTATGACGTTTGCCAGGTACAGATGGAGCCTTGGAAATACTGGGTAAGACGGTAGAAGGAGTCCGGTCAACGTGGACATCTGCCACCACCATAAAAGTGTGGAAGCCATCACCCACCAAAATGGGGGAGGAAACAGTCAGAAGAGTGGTCGGGCAAATATCATTCTCACAAACAGTACTAACCATGGGGACAGCAGTGCGCAATCACGAGTTGAAGGAGTGAGTACTGGAATGGGTCGAGGCTGCCTCTGAGATACAGGGCGATGCACTGGTGTTCAAGAAAGGTCAGAAGCATAAGTAACCCCGGGCTGAAAGAAGAGAGTCTGGGCTCTCTTTTTTGCTTCAGGACACGAAACCCTCTTACGTGTATGAATGGACAAAATCTCGTTTTCAAGGCAGTATCTTGGACAGTTTTCAGGAGAGACAGCACCTCCATAGTGATAGCATTTAAGGGGTCCTGTGCAGTCGCTGGTGTGGCTTGGTCCGCCACAGGAGGTGCAGACACCAGGAAGGCCAGCCTGTGCACAACGGCAAAAAATCGGCTGAAGTGACCATACCCCTGACAGTGGAAACATTGCTTTGGGGTCGGCACGTATGGCTTAACAGGAAGTGAGAGCCAAGCTACTTTAACAGACGTAGGCAACATTAGCCTGTCAAATGTCAGGAACAAGGTGGGTGTCGGGTTCAAGATATCCTCTGTTTTCTTGTGCAGATGTTGAACAGTTACAACACCAGAAGACTGCAGTTTCTCCAACAACCATGCCTCTTAGTATCAAAGGAGGTCATGGGAAAAGATGACACCCTTACATCGATTAAAAGTATTGAGGAACACAGGTAACAGCTGCATCAGAGACAGAGATCATATTCAGTGAGCTCTCTTCTAGGGACGACACCTCAACAAGGAGGCTTCCATCCCCCTGGGAACAGATTTTAGGTTCCTAACCACAGGCCAAAACAATGGCACGGTGCAAATGAAAAATGTTAATATAAAGCACTGACCCACCCACAGTGGATTTGATTACCAGATACTTGGCGTATGATGCCGGCACCGTTTCATCTGGGGCCAACTCAGAGCCACACCAACCTGACAGGAATGCCTCCCAAGATGCAGCAGAATGCTGGGGCAGAGGAGGATGCTCCACAGGGGCCTGGAAAGGCTCCAGAGTGACAAACGTTGAAGAAGAGTGCAAAGAATGGTCAGGGTCACATGCAGCATCATCAAAAGATTTATCCCTTGGACTGCGCAATTACCTTTTTTCTTCTCCCCCCCCATGGTGTACATAAAACTACAGATTTTTTTTTTTAGTTTTTGTTTATTATAAACTTGAAGATAAACATCCAGAGCACCATGTGGTGAAAAAAAATCTCTCCATCTTTCCATAGGGCCATGCGCAAGTTTACATACGAGAGTAGTGAAAAAATGAAAAAAATCTTTTTTTTTTTTTTTTTGGTTATTATAAACTTAAAGATAAACATCCAGGGCACCATCTGGTGAAAAGAAAGAAATCTCTCTCTCTCTCCATCTCTGCGTAGCGTCATGCGTAAGTTTGCGTAAGGGTCGAGTTGTTAATGTGATGCACGGCCAGCACAGCCTGAGCTGTGGCTCACAGTGTGACACTACCCAGCCTGAGCTGTGGCTCGTAAAACACAGGTTAATAATATTCCCCTCCATATATCAACACATAATCCTCATTTCTCTACCCCTCCCCCCACCATGGAGCCCAACAAGGGGAGGTCGTATACCAGGAACAACACTGGCGACCCCAGAGGTAGCAGGAGAGTATATGCGGGTAACCACTGGGGGTCCCAGACAAGGGTGACTCCAGGACAATAGGAGACACCAGGCCCCCCAGTGCCCACTTGACCATAGCCAATGCATGACCAGCTGTTTGACCTGGTCGGGCCCAACCAGGCTGCCTGTCTAGCCGGAATAAGGGACGAAAGAGGTGTATTGTTAGGTGCACGGCACATCGTACAGCATCACTCAACCCCAAGGACTCCCATCTCCCAGCATTATGGGACACCACGCACAGCAAACACTTGGGAAGGCAATAGTCCCATACTAGCTGGCAAATGAGCAGGGACTAAGATCACCAGCAGCCCTCCTCCACCAGTGATGTAGGGGGTGCTTGGTCCACGAGGCCGACAAATGCCGAACTCTACAAAGGTAGGCAGGCATCCAAAGTAGGTGGCACCACAAACCATGCTTCAGGCCCTGCCACCACGTCAAGGTGACTCCCACAGCGAGGCTGTGTTATACAGGGTAAGGGCCATTATGTGCTTGGTTAGGTGTGCACGGAGGTTACGTGCTTAGTCAATGGAGAGTTGCAACAGCAAAGTGTTGCCTGTGTTTTATACTGGACGTCTATTGAAGTCGAGATATGTGAGCGCTTTACTGACCGCAGAACAATCCACAGAACCAGAATGCAGTTCCCTCGGTCCACCAACATCAGTGAGCGCATGAACTTCGTGTGGCTGTGGGTGGGTGGCATGTCAGCTTGTGCCATAGCCCGGGAGACAGGCACCAGCACTGCCACTGTCTGCCGGTGGATCAGGCGCTGGAGGCAGGAGGGTCACATCCAGAACAGACCATGCAATGGAAAACTACGCAGAGGGAAACATAACGTTAAAAAAGGCAATGGATGTAAAGATTTCATCCCCTCAGACTGTAATGTTGCCACGTCAAAAGAGGTAGGGAGGCATGTGGCACAAACAGAAGGTATTCATGTGTATGTGTCAATGACTCCTTGTATGATGCATCACGCGATTTGGATGCTAAATTACGCACTTAGAACTATTAATAACACAACACAATTCCCCCATGAATACACCTCAAGACCAGTAGTATTCAAATCCGAAAATGTGTAATGACTAGAAATGAAGTAAATATGGGTAAAGATAGTCGATCAAAACTGCATCGCTCTGGAGCTCACAATGATAACCAAAATGATCGATATAATAAGTGCATACCCAAGAATAATTATTTGTCATCATCTAATTGTTGATATAACAACAATATCATTAGAAAATGTTAAAAGCATGAAATTTGTAGCATCCTAAAATAAAAAGGGGGGGAAGGGGGGACTAACCATCGTGGGAAAAAATTATTGGGCAGTTTCCAGTAGCCATCGTTCGTGGTATCAGACTGTTTCGCACCAAGTGTGAACTGATATATATATATATATATATATATATATATATATATATATATATATATATATATATATATATATAAAGAAACAACTAACTTCTCTTTTTCGTCTGAAGAATATTTACATCTGACGAAAAACAGTGAAAAACCCTATGTTCACTACTGCGTGTTTCAGATGGTTCGATTTTTCCGCTATGTATTGGTTAAACTTTGGGAAGATACGTGTGCTTTGGCACGTATTTTCGTCGAGAAAGGAGGCTTCCTAGCACCTCTTCCTTGGCGGTTTAGTTTTGGATATGGCTTGCTAATATCCTTTTGTATGTTATTTAGTCAAAGTATCGTGAAACTAGAAAGATTTATATAGCAATGGGATGGTAAGGTGCAATAAGTAAAACAAATCGTTTAGGAAAGGTGTTAGAGAAGTACATTTTTCAGTACCGTTGCATATAATGCCCACCTGAATCTTATATACTGTATTCTGTAATAATATATGGATGAGGTCAATGTCATTATGATATATTCTGAAGGCCAGTATTCTTGGCGGTTAATGAAATTCCCTAACACGTTTTCCTATGCGATTTAGTTTCTTGCACCTTACCGACCTCGCCTGTGTTATATAAATCCTTCTGATGTCGCCATAATCTGCATAAATAACCTACACAGAAATATTACTCAGTCATATCCAAAAGCAAATCGCTATGGAAGAGATGTCAGGGAACCTCCTTACCCTGTGAGAAAACGGGCCAAGGAGAATAATGAAGGATTTTTAATAATGCAGTGCCATCAGGGGCAAAGGACGGCCATCTCATAACTTCAATGCGATGCCTCATTCTCTTTATACCTGCTACCTACAGACGATTTTATTAAGCTTTGAGGAGACTATTCAAAGTGGTTGAATGAGATGTCACTGTCATTAATCCCTTCATTACCAAAGATCTCCATTTTCAATACGGACATCTGGAAGCAGCAAGAATAGAATGCATACTGTACATTACCGTAGTGTAGGGGTCAGTAGCCGTAGTAGCATTTGTATCACTTGGTTCATCTGAAACGTGATCCCGGTGGGCTGCAGGCTTAAGCTCATCTGCAGTTTACCTCCCCTTCTTTCTGTGGACGGGGAAGTAGCTGAGAGAATTCTGTACAACCAGGCAGTTGAGCGACCTGGTTTTCAGCATGCCACCACCTGAATGCATCCCTCTAATGGACCAGTGCAGGGATTAATGTACACAGAAGTAGCCATATTTTGAGGTAGGAACCAAGCAACCCTATTTCAAGGGTGGATGATGGTGATGAAATTTATACGGTAGGCCTATTCAACTGGCGGCCCGCGGGCCAAATCCGGCTATTGAGTCGTTTCTGTTTGGCTCTTTGACCAACTAGAAAAACGAAAATAAACAAATAAATAAGAATAAAACAGAACGTTTTGCATTTTTCTTTTTATTCATGTATCTACCGGAAAATGTACACACAAATAATATATTTCTCTTTTTTTTTTCTATGTATATGTGTTGAAATTGAGGCAAAAAAATACAGATATAATAATGTATGGCACTTTTGTTAATCTGACTTTAATAATTTGGCCCAACTTCTAGAGTAGTTGAATAGCCCTGCCGTAATTCTTCATAGACTAACCATGACACTGGCAGTTGTAATGTAAAGTAAATGCAAATAAGTGAAAATGTTATTCGTTAGCTACAGATTATTATTGAAAGGTGTATTCTTTGGCCCGTATTATTGTCGGTTTAGGACGCCCACTAATAGCTCTTCATAAAAGATGTATTTTGCTTATTGCACCTTACTGTCCTCTTCTGTGTTATGTAAATCGCTTCATGTCTCGCTTCACGTTACATACATACTGTACCAAAGGATATTAGCCAGTCATATCTGAAAATATATAGCTAAGGAAGAGGTAATAGGGAGCCTCCTTAACCGACGAGAATACGGACCTTTGTGTTTAGGACACTTTATTGAGGCACAGCATTAGCAGTATGGTTGTATATATTGCACGTGAATGTTCTTTGGTGTAATATAAGTTTTAACTGTGAGTACTGAAAACCTCAGGAATTACAAAAATAAATACTGAATGCAAATAACTGTCGTTTGGGGACGCGAGGCTGGTGATAATAACAAAGCCAGCACAAATGTCATTTTCTTTATTAGTGAGATGTTTCGATCCCACCATGTATTATCAGACCTTGGTACAGAAACAACTATTATTTGTATCTAGTATGCATAAAAGAGTAACAAAAAATATAATACATAACTTGCATTAGGAATGATTAAGAACATATATAAAATAGCTGAAGTTGACCAAAAAGAATAAAAAAGTAAAAACATTACTAAATATATATGATGCATTTGCCACAAAAGAGCTAATGGGAAGCTATGTAATTAAAACCACAAACAGTGGTTGTATAGGCTTGGTAAGATGAGTTGGGGTCACGTTGCGTCAGGTTCCCTTTTGTTCTGTGTCCCTTCCTGCTGCAGGATTATAAGACCTCCACTCTCATGTTTCTGTCACTCTTTCTGAATATGAAATACACATAAATAATTACTGTCTCGGTTTTCATTTCTCCTGTGGTTAGTCTCCATACATATCTTCACCTTGAAATAAAGATTCCCCATATATTTTATCTATGTAATGCTCAGGCAGTGATCTTTCTAGAGTGAATTCTTCAGCCATGAGCACAATCACTGGTCGCGAATTTGTGTAGAAATGCTCACATTCGCTACTTCCACTATCTACTCCTATATAAGCTGTCTGTAGAGTCACATTTAGACTGAAATTGTTTTAGGTATGTAGTACTAAGAACTGCCTACAAGCTTCATGAGGGGGAAAAGTAGCTTCCTACTGTGATCCATTGTACAAGTGAGTGAGCATAATATTTGTAATGCTTTTTCCGTCTGCTGTGGTTATGGACAGCACACCTGGCACACCTGGAATATATGCACCTGGACAGTACTAAACGGAAATTATAGAAAATGGAAAGGTTACAGGTGGGGTTTCACAGTTGAGTAATATAATTTTAGAAGACGTCAAAATTGGCACCTATCTGAATATAACTGAAGGTGGTGAAAGAATCTTAGACCCCCAAAATGTTATCTTTCATTCAAGGAACTTCAAGTTATGTTACAAAGACAACTGAACAGAGTCAAAAAAAAAAAAAAAAAAAGGCAAGTGGAATTTATTGTTAAAAAAAAAAGCCACAACATATGAAAAAAGTAGAAAAATGACACATTTGAATTGTAAAAAGTCTGGGACAATATCTCTGCATAAGTTAGATAAATATCTTTGAATGTCGCCTGTACACTATAAATATTGAAAAGCATGAGGGATAGACAGTATTACACAACTGGATATGGCAAAAATAAAGACTGTAAAGAATGCATTGTTTTCTAATAGGAGCAAATGATTCTTGGAACCATGTATCAGATTTAAAGAAATAATTGATAAAATGGTAACAGAAGAACAAAATCCTGTAACAAAATGACACACACACACACACACACACACACACACACACACACACACACACACACACACACACACACACACGTTCAAACTGGTACACTACCACAGTACATTACTGAATCATAGCCATCATTATTTGGGGCTGTGGTGTGATGTAGCTGTTAAATGTCCCTCTAGTATGCAATTGTTAGTGTGTCAGTGTGTTCAAGAAGATCTTTAGTGGTAGATGTCAGTAAGGATGTCACTAGGAATGCTAATGTTAACATCTGATTGAAGTGAAAATGGATGTTAGTGTTGTAATGAATATTTAGTGGATTATATATGAAATGTCAGTGAAAAGTGTATGATAATAGTAGCAGCACCTCCAGATTCACCTGAAACGTGAACCCTGTGGACTGCAGCCTTTCTGCAATGTACATTTTCCTTTCGGGAGACAATGAAGTGCCAAAAGGAGGTCTGCATAACCAGGCAGGTGAGCGACCTGGTTATATCAGTGCCACAAAGTGAACGTGACCCTCTCCAGCACGGAAGAGTGTATAATTAATTGTTACGTGGAATGTGAATAAGCTGAATGTGATTCTCTTTATTATCCATACACCAGATTACAGGAGTTCTCCATTCATAAAAAAATCTGTAACAGTTGGATACACAACTGTAGATTGGCGTGTGGGGGAAAACCCCCCTGAACCTGCAAGTTCTAAATAGATGTGGTTCAGGGAATAAAAGAAATCGGATAGACAGAAGCTCCGCAATATGGCACTGTGACAGTCCAGTCATGAGAGCTATCAGATTCTCATGTAGCGTGGGGAACTGCATGGAGAAATGGCACAATGGATGCAACTTGGTTTAAGCATTTCTCATAAAAGTATCTGTAAAATAATGTAAGGGAGGTATAGTAGGGTTATTAATAATTCTAACAACTTTGATTTGAATTTTGTCTAGTTGTTTTACTGCGACCTCTGCACATCCACTCCACAAGGGTGAGTAATAATCCACTTGAGAGTGCACATGACTTGTAAATCATAGCTAACTGCTCGTCAGTGAAGAAGTTACGGGCTCTGTAAAATGAGCCTTTTTTTTTTTTTTAGGCTAATTAAATATGTGATCTAACATGAGAAGTGCAGGTGAGGGCACTGTTAAGTGAAACACCGAGAATTTTAATAATTTTGGAGATTGGAATATTTGTAGCACTGAAGATAATATAGGAATCAGGCAATACCTGTCTATTAGTAAACTATATATATATAAATTTCGTAGCATTAAATGAGACAATGTTATTTTCTTACCATTCAGTGGTCTTAGATAAGTCTTGATTAATGGAGATTGCTGTACTGAGTTGTGAGTTAGAGATATTAAATTTTTCGAATAGGTGTTTAAGTGTGAGTGAAGTGTGAAGTGTTGAGTCAACTGCACATGAATGGATGGGATTGTCGGTGACAGATAAGGGATCATTAATATAATTAGGAATGGGGTTACAGCCAGAACTGATCCTCGTGGCACGCAGGCATTAATCAAGTGGAAATTGAAATATACATCATCTACAATATTATTACTCCTATCTTTCTGTTCCTGAGATCTGGGGATATTAGATGAACAAAAGTTGATAGGCCATAACAAGGGAGTTTGGATAGCAGGGAATGGTACCACCGTCAATAGGATTATAAGGTGTGTCAATTTTAGGGGTCAAAATACAAATTTGAGAATTTCACCGATAGCAGTATATAAAAGTATGCGTTTTTGTGTATAGACTTCAATAGCGTCATTTATTTTTAAATCTGAGAGTTCCTAGCTACAACAATTTCACTTTTATTATTTTACTGATTTTATCATGTACCCTTTCATGTGTTAAATGACTGTTTGTTTATTTGTTCAGAGCTTTTTGTCTCCTTTCTTACTATTTCAATAATATATGATAAAACATAGCATAATAGATATTAAATTTATTTCAATAAGTGAAATTTCTTATAGTGACAGTATTAATTGGGATATTACATTGTTAAATTACTGATTTTTATTTGTTTAGAGCTTTTTGCCTCCTTTCTTACTGTTTCAATAATGTATGATAAAACACAGCATAATAGATACTAAGTTTATTTCAATGTATGAAATTTCTTATAGTGACAGTATTAATTGGAATATTACATTACAATGGCATGTATTTAATTTCGCATGTACAATTATAGAAGCGAACAGAGAGCAGACGACTTCTTTCATATACTAAGTAATCCCATTAAATTTCAGAATCTTTAAACTTAGAGAGACTAGGTTCTGTTTACTTCTATTCCTTGGCATTAGCCTTTTATTAACTACTTGGGACCTGATTGCCAATTCTCTTCTCTCGTGACTGAAGACATGAACAGATGCCTCTGTCGCCAACTTGACACACCTCTCCACACTCTGGGTGTGTGAAGGCCAATCTGGTACCTCCATAGGCTTAAGTACAAGCTCTTTAACTTCTACTGTAGTGAGGCAACAAGTAAGAGGAGCCTCAGTGACTCCAGTAGTCCAATCTATCAGTTCTGAAAGCCTTGTGGCATCTAGGTTAATGTCCGGCACTCTCCTAGGTCTGGGAAAATTGTTGCCTATCTGAGTCTTATCCTCTCCCTTTCCTCTGATCTTCAGTATCCTGTCTACTGCCTCCTTTCTTTCCTCATCCATCTCACTGCACAGCATGGCCTGCAATACTGTCTCAGAGTGTGCATACCAAGCCAATCTCTTCACAGGGAAGTACTACCGCCAAGGTAATGGGAGACTCAAGGAATAGCCTGGATTCCAGTTTCTCTCCTAGGCCTTGGTAGCTGGTTACAGATCTTTCTGCCTCAAAGATCGGAGGGCATCAGGGTGCCCTCTTTACACAACACACACATCTGCATTATATCACATTACCTTAAACCAGCTATCCTCTCTCCAAAAAAACACCGATCTTGTCATTATATATATTACACATTCCACAACACATCCCTGCTCTCCCCCCCATAAAAAGAACCATGGCTGCTGCTATACTGGGAATTAGCGCAGTGGTTTCTCAGGTGACCATCACCGGCAGGGCTGGGTTGTCTGCACAGGGCCCTCCCGGTCGTCATCAAGCAACTGTGCCACCTCCAGTGTTGTGGTGCCCTAAATCTGCTCGTCAGTGCAGTAAAAATTTTCTTTTGCAATATTAGGGGACTTCACTCCAACATCAACTCTGTTCAAAATTTCCTCCAGTTTGAATTCTCTGATCTGCTATTTCTGACAGAGACACAAGTAAGCTTCACCTATGATTTAGCTAGATTTAATTTTCCTAGTTATATCTCGATACAAAATTTCAGACCCAAAGGAGGCATATGTTGCCTTGTTAATTCAGAAATTGACCTGGAGGAGATTACTAAATTTAATTGTCCTTATTTCGACTATTCCATATACAAGTTAAATTCTTTTGGTAAAATTAAGTATTTTTGTTGTGTTTATCGTTCCCCTAATGCCCCTCCAAAGCCGAGTTTACTACTTCTCTCTGCCTTCACAACTAAGTGTTCTCAACAGAAATTACTATTCTGGGTGATTTTAATGTCCATAATGTTGAATGGCTCACTTATTCAGCCAGAACTGATGACTCTGGCCTTGAATGTGAGCTATTTGCAGACTCATTTAATCTCACCCAGTTAGTCAACCCACCCGTGTACCAGACAACCCCGATAAAAATCCTCATCTATTGGACTTGTTTCTAACAACCAATTAAGATAATTATAATGTAGAAGTGAAGACCCCCCTCGGATCCTCGGATCATTGTCTGATTCAAGCCACCAGTTTAACACCTACCACACCCTCAGGCTCTGAATCTGTCGTGATGACTAAATGGCACTACGACAGGGCAGACTGGGAGGGACTTAAAAATTTTTTTCAGGGATGTTCCTTGGACCTCCTTTTTCTCCCAAGATGCAAATTTCACATTGGGCCACATATAGGATTTCATTAAAGTCGGCATGGAAACATTCATTCCCCATCATACTTACAGAAAAAGATGTAATTCTGCATAATGGTTTGACCACATATGTGCTAGTGTAACATAAAACAATAGCCTATAACACTTATACAAGGACCAAAACCACAGAAGCCTTTTACTATTATAGAAATATCAGAAACCATGCCAAAACTATTATCAATCTTTCTAAATCAAACTTTCTACATAGACAAGCTAACAAACTATTAAACAATCCAAATGATAACAAAATATTCTGGTCAACCCTTAATTCATTCAAAACTAACTTCACTACTACCTCTTCCATTCCACCATTACAGTCTCCCAGTGGAAATCTAGTAATTGACCCACGTGGAAAAGCCAACCTTCTTGTTCAAATTTTTTCAACAAACTCAACCCTAAATACAGAAAAGCACAATATTCCTGTACTTGATTTTGATTCCCCTCAAATACCTCCTTTCATGATTCACACCAGATACGTACAAGCTGTATTACAGAATCTCTCAGCAGACAAAGCTACTGGTCCAGATGAAATTCCTTCAATAGTACTTAAAAATTGCTCCTCAGTGTTGGCTTCCGTATTAGCAAAATTTTTCCGCTTATGCATCTGTACCTCAAGTTTCTCCAGCCTCTTGGAAAGAAGTAAATATCCATCCTGTTCCTAAAAAGGAGGCAACTTTTGATCCATCAAACTATAGACCAATTGCAATAACTTCCATTCTCGGTAAAGTTTTTGAGACACTTATTAACAAACACATAGTCAAGCACTTAGAAATCAATAAATTAATCAATGATCGGCAGTATGGAGATAGACAAGAACGTTCAACGGTAGATATTCTTTGCCTTCTTACCCATGAGATTAACAAAACAATAGACCAACACGGTGAAACACACACAGCACCACTTGATATTACATAAGCAATTGACAGAGTATGGCACCAGGCCTTATTGTCTAAGATGTCACACTATGGCCTTGCATCACTGGTTCCTCTAATTTCTTCTTACCTTCATAATAGAAAAATACGGGTCATGGTAGATGGAATTTATTCGTAGTTTCATTCCATAAATCCTGGCGTACCTCACGGATCAGTTTTGGTGCCAACACTCTTTCTCATTCATATCAATGACCTATCTGTCACACACAGCCAAGTACACCCTTATGCTGATGACTCGACCCTTCACAGCTCTTTCACATTTATTACCTCCTTTACACAGTTTGATATTATAAATTCCTAAATAAACACAGCAGTTTCTCTTAACCAGGACCTTTCTAAAATTAATCAATGGGGACAAAAAAATCTGGTCTCATTTAATGCTCAGAAAACTAAATACATTAATTTCTCCAACAGAAAGAATCTCACAGACTCTCACATAATTTTAAATGATATTAATATTCCCATATCCACAACAACTGATATCCTAGGTAGTACTCTAAACCCCAACCTAAGCTGAACAGCTTATGTTAAATCCCTTGTTAATAATGCTTCCAAAAAATTGAGGCTTATGTACAGAGTTTGTGAGTTCTTCACTGACGAGCAGATGGCCACAATATACAAAAGTCATGTGCATTCTCAGATCGAATACTGTTCACCACTGTGGAGTGGATGTGGAGCGGTTGCATTGAGGCAGTTGGACAAAATTCAAAATAAAGCTATTTGATTAATCAATAATCCTGCCATTACGCAGGACCTTCCTCCATTATCAGTACGTATAGATGTTGCTTCTTAAGCATTATTTTATTGATATTTTTACCGTAAGTGCTATGATGAACTGGCTTCAATTGTGCCTTCCCTTCACATTTTCTCCCAAAATACTCGGGCAGCAGGGAGAGCCCATGAACTCACACTCTCTCTCCCGCAATGCAGAACCTCTGCTTATCAAAATTCATTTATTCCCAGAACTACTACTCTCTGGAATTCACTTCCTGGGAGTTGCTTCCCACAAACATTTCATCCACTTCAATTTAAATCTAATTGTTATAAGTATTTTTTGAATGGAGGATGCCTTTAGGCACATGGACTTTTTTTTCCTTTGTTTTTCCTTCCTCCATTGATTAGTAAAAAAAAAAAAAAAAAAAAAGCTGTAGCTGGTACAGAATATCCCGAGGCCCCTCCACCCATCTGTGCCTTACTTTTATGTTAAACGAATTAGGTAAATATACCTCCTCTATAAACTCAACTATCAGCCTGAGCTTCTTCTTGTACTTTCTATTCTGCCCGTGCTTAGATACCCACAGTCTGCATATTCTCAGTGCAGTTGTCAGCCATTGGCTTTAACTGACAGGTCCTATTTCCAGCAGACCCAAGCTGCTAGGCAACTTTCCACTCCTGATGGCGTGTGCTATCTAATAGCCATACAGTTGGTCTGTAGATAGATCCCTTATAACTTCTTCACTCAGCTGGATCATTGGGGGCCCTACACAGATCTCGTCAAATGCACTGTTTGTTTCCAGCTCTGTAACTGTGTCCAGCATCTTGCCAATTCTGCCACTGCACTTGTTGTTGCTGAGTGTGGGACCATCCAGACTAGTGATAAGGTGGCTCAAACTCAGCTCCATCCAGACTAGTGATAAGGTGTCTCAAACTCAGCTCTCCAGTATAGAGGTCACATACTAACCAGATCAGCTTCCTGCCAAGTTTAGCCTCAACAAGCTGCATAAATCCACCTTCCCAACCAGTTTTAACATTAGTAGAGTCCCCTCCTGTTGCCTGAAGGGACATGCCAGCTCCTCTTTCTTTCAACCAGTCCACCAGATGGTCTGCAATTATTTCTGCATGCTTTTTTCCCCGTGTTGGTTCCTCAGGCGTGAAGTGCCACAAATATCTCCTGCCAGGTTTGCTGCATACTGTTTAGTGCTCCTCCTTGATCATGCCAGGGAATCGTCTACTGCAGTCTTCAGCTTCCATCAACACTTTAGTATCATCACGCCGTCCATCCAACATTATAAAGCTTATCCCAGTTTCCTTCACCTTCCGCTCAAACCCTTGTTCCAGTTCAGCCATTACTTTTAACTGTGCCCTCCTCAACTTGTTGTGATCAATTACCAGGTGAGAATCATCCTCTGTGATGACACCAGCATCAATTCATGCAGCTGTGGCAATTTCTGCAGCTTCTCTCAGGTCAGTGCGATGCCTTATGCTGGCTAGAGCAATATTTCTGATATCTTCTGTATTGTATGAGGCTTTTCTTTGCTCTGGTCCAACTTGTTGCTTAGTGAGAGTGATTTCCTCATCATAAATTTTCTATTCCACCAAAACATCTTCAGTTTCGTCCAATAAGGAATTCCTTCTTGCCTCCTCTTCTCTCCTCATCTCTTCCACCTTTCTTTTCTTTCTTTCCTCTGCATCACTTCTCTCCTGGTGTCGTTTTATGGCCGCTACTTGTCTGCGACTTTCTGGAATGTCCACAGTTCCCATTTGATGAGGGCCTATACTCCTTACCTTCTCCCTCTGTCCCTTTATGTACACCAGCTCCTTTACTGGGATCTTCTTTTCCTTTGTGCAGCTACGATTTATGTGAGCCGTAATGTCACAATCTGTTTTGCAGCCCACATCATCGCAGATTAATATTTGACATTTGCAGGGGAGAATATCAAATAATCGATCCTCAAGTTTTCCAGCCTCTTGGAAAGAAGCAAATATCCATCCTGTTCCTAAAAAGGGGGCAACTTCTGATCCATCAAACAATAGACCAATTGCAATAACTTCCATTCTCTGTAAAGTTTTTGAGACACTAATTAACAAACACATAGTCAAGCATCTAGAAATTAATAAATTAATCAATGATCGGCAGTATGGATTCAGACGAGAACGTTCAACTATAGACATTCTTTGCCTTCTTACCCATCAGATTAACAAAACAATAGACCAACACGGTGAAACACACACAATAGCACTCGATATATCAAAAGCATTTGACAGAGTATGCCACTGGGCCTTATTGTCTAAGATGTCACACTATGGCCTTGCATCACTGGTTCCTCTAATTTCTTCTTACCTTCATAATAGAAAAATACGGGTCATGGTAGATGGAATTTATTCGTAGTTTCATTCCATAAATCCTGGCGTACCTTAGGGATGAATTTTGGCGCCAACCCTCTTTCTCATTCATATAAATGACCTCCTCCAATACACTCTTATGCTGATGACTCGACCCTTCATAGTTCTTTCACATATAGTACCTCCTTTACACAATTTGATATTATAAATTCCCAAGTAAACACAGCATTTTCTGTGAACTAGGACCTTTCTAAAATTAATCAATGGGGACAAACAAAATGGTCTCATTTAATGCTAAGAAAACTAAATACATTAATTTCTCCAACAGAAAGAATCCCTCAGACTCCCACATAATTTTAACTGATGTCAATATTCCCATATCCACTACAATTGATATCCTAGGTGTTACTCTAAACTCCAACCTAAGCTGGACAGCTTATATTAAATCCCTTGCTAAAAATGCTTCCAAAAAATTGGGACTTATGTACAGAGTTCGTGAGTTCTTCACTGACGAGCAGATGGCCACAATATACAAAAGTCATGTGCGTTCTCAGATCGAATACTGTTCACCACTGCGGAGTGGATGTGGAGCTGTTGCATTGAGACAATTGGCCAAAATTCAGAATAAAGCCTTTAGATTAATCACCAGATGGCTGGTAGAGTTAAGCAGAGGGTGTTGCAATGGTTTGGGCATATGGAGAGAATGGATAATGAGCGATTGGTGAAAAAGATAACTAGATCTGATGTGAGAGGTGTAAGGCTGAGAGGAAGACCGCGAATAGGATGGATGGACAGTGTGAAGAGAGCGCTGGATGCAAGAGGGATGTCTGTTGAGCAAGGAAGAGTGGCTGTGCGTGACAGAAATGGGTGGAGAGAAATTGTGAATAAATAAGTGATGACGCAGCCCTGAGGGGATATTCTCCCGCATTTGGTCTGATCAGCTATTTCAGGTCAGGTGCGGGTAAGGGGATGAGTCTGTTATGATGTGGCAGGGGTAAACCAGCTCTGCTGTCGGGCCCTGCTGCGGATGTCACTGATTGCATTGCGCAGTTGACCCTTGTGCAGTGTGGTGCGGTGAGGATCTGTCCGTTCTCCCCTTTGGGGCTAAGATGCGAATGAATGTGTTTGAATGGATGAGTAAATGGGGAGTGTGTCGTTCTGTCTCGGCTACCTCTCTTTCCTTGGGGGAAGCAGCCTAGGTATATAGAATAGAATAGAATAGATTAATCAATAATCCTGCCATTACGCAGGACCTTCCTCCTTTATCAGTACGTAGAGATGTTGCTTATTTAGCATTATTTTATCGATATTTTTACCGTAAGTGCTCTGATGAACTAATTTCAATTGTGCCTTCCCTTCACATTTTCTCCCGAAATACTCGGGCAGCTTGGAGCGCCCATGAATTCACACTCTCTCCCCCGCAATGCAGAACCTCTGCTTATCAAAATTCATTTATCCCCAGAACTACTACTCTCTGGAATTCGCTTCCTGGGAGTTGTTTCCCACAAACATTTAATCCACTTCAGTTCAAATCCAGTTGTTATAAATATTATATGAATGGAGGATGCCCTTAGGCACATTGACTTATTTTTTTTTTTTTGTTTTTCGTTCCTCCATTCATTATTAATTAAAAAAAAATTCTTCTTTGCCTCCAGTTTTCCATTCCCCAAAGACACCTCCACAGCTCTTTTCCACAAATTTTCCAACCTTCTCTTTATACTCCTTTCGCGGACAATTACAGATGGGGTGAAATGTGCATTAGCTTTCTGCCACTGCGATAGATCTTCTGGAAAAATGTCATTCACTATGTCTTTAACTTTGTAGTTCCTTCTGTCTGCATCACAATCTTCCCTTTTCAGCAAACCCAGTCTCAGTATATCCCTGTTTGTCGGCAGTTCAGATACTATCAGTTGCTTGCCAGAGCCCACCAGATTGCTAAGATGGCAGCTGAAGTAACCCCTTGTATGAACAGACATACTCGTATCTGAAAGAAAGAATAATATCTTAAGAAAAAAAAACTTGCAAACATATTTCAACCTATAATAAAACAAATGTATCAAAGGATATGTAAGATTATACAACAATTCCCAATCTAGTAAGCTGCACTGATAACTATCCCATAAAGGAAACAAAAGGCAGGATATGGTAGACTAACCATATATTTTATATATGAGTATATTTAATCATTAAGGTACTCTACTGCCCTCGGTTTTGAAAAACAACCTTTATGAAAATTATAAAGTAATTATTTGATAACTGAAACCTTTATGACGAACTATGACCCTAAAACACTTTATCCCCAAACCACTGTAAACTAAAATATGGAAGGGTGATTTACTACTCTATACCTTAACCCCCTAGTGGGCCAAAAAAAAAATAATAATTTTTGGCACAGAGTGCTACTATACATACCTTTTCACGATGCCAAAAAGACAAGCACTGACAGGTAGTGGAAGCTCTGTCTTGTGGGACTAAAAGCTACACCTCAACATGTTTCAACAAGAAGAACGTGGATAGATTTCATGCCACTTGCCTGAAAATGGTTTTACCAATATTTCAGTGTCAAATAGATGTTGCTAAATTTATTCAAAATCGAAAAACAAGCTATTTTTGTGACTTTCAGAAGGAAATGCATAAAAACATAACATGCCATTTAAATTTTTAAAACTTTTTCAAAATTGGCACACCCTAATAGGATAAGGTAGGTGGGTATGCAGGTAGTCAGTTAGATAGGTGAGAACCAGTCTCGATAATGTGGATGATGTGGGGAATCGTGGAATCGTGATACCAACATAAAGTCGAGAGGCGTTGGATAGCGTAATTGTGGGTTTACGTGTTTTCTCTGTCACTCCTGCCTCTACATCTTTCTTGTATCGTTGGTGAGAGACAGACACTCTTGGATTGCAGAGCATTATTGTGACGCAGTTATTGTTGGTGTGCTGAACAGAGTTAGGTAACGTGACAGCTAACCTCCTACACTACCCAATCTTCTAAGCTTCGTTATGCCTTCTGTCGTTCTCTCTGGCTCTGACTGCTGTACCTGACTTACAGGAAATTATGCTGCTTGGTGGGGATGTGTGTAATGCCTAGTACATTTCCACCACATGGGCTAACCGGCTTCTACCAGTTGCGCCACTTGTTTGCTACATTATGAGATTCTCTATCATCTGGAAAATGTTTGCCATACATTCTGCTTGCATTCTGGCTAGAGGATCTGTACGTCTCCGCTTAAGAACTAGATATTGCAAGTGGTACCTATTGTGCTATGAGATATATACTAGTTATTACATGTCTATAGCCTGTACATATGACATTTTAATGTCTATATATTGCTCGGTCATGCCAAACTGTCGTACCTACAACCTACCTTCATATTACAATGTACTCAGTATAGAGGAATAACTTGCACTGATATTTGTCTACCTCTCAAACAATCAATGTAAAAACATCGTATCTGTTATAGTACTGAAAAATCATAGTAAAATAATTGTTGGAACATAGCAACATATTGTAGTAAATACTTGTAACATAAAAGATAATTGTATCTCTCTCTCTCTCTCTCTCTCTCTCTCTCTCTCTCTCTCTCTCTCTCCATTGTATATATATATATATATATATATATATATATATATATATATATATATATATATATATATATATATATATATATATATATATAAACACATACTCGCACATACACAGATAGATAGATAGATAGATAGATATTTATTGACCACAAAAATACATCCACAGAATATCACCATGCACAGTAAAACAAAAAGAAGGTCCAAATGCAGATGCAGACATTAAAACAAGAAAGCAACACTAATACAAACCACAACAGTAAAACAAAAATGGCAATCGGTGTACACAGAAAAGATCACAAACAGACACAATGCAATAACAACTTATACCCTGAGAAGTGCACAAAAAGATTAATAATAAAATGAAAAAGAAAGATCATAACACATTGACAAAAATGCAGTTATGAATACAGCCTCAAGACAGAATGTACAGAAGCACACACAACAACATAATCAGTTCTTTCCATAAGTTAATCTAAAGTTGTAATAAGAAAATGTCTACGTTGATTCTGTGACATGGAACACTGCCGAAATACATGCTTTTCTGTCTATTTATCTGCACAATTATACATGCATTCCTCTATCGGCAACCGACCTCTTCCGCGCCTGTTCCATCGCCCTTTTTCTATTGCAAGGGAAGAGAGAGTTATGTGTTGAAAGGAAGAGAGAGGTGAAAAGATTAGTAAGAGTAAGAAGAGAGAGGATGAGGAATTTGGAAGGAATATGAGTGTAAAATGGAGAGAATGTAAGAAAATGTTCTGGAAAGAGGTAAAGTGAGTTAGACAGGGTGTCATAGAAGTTAACTGGGGAGTGAAATATAAAAATGGTAGATTACTAGTGGAGAAGGGAGAAAAAGCGTGTAGATGGAGAGAACACTTAAGGAATTTTTGAACATAGAGAATGAAAGTAGTGCAAGTGTAAGTGGCTGGGGAATGGCTGGGAGGCGGAGAGATGTGCGATGAGAGGCAGAAATCAGTAGGATGGAAGCTGTGGAAGCAATGAAGAAAGTAAAAATGGGGAAAGCCCTAGGAATTGATGGAGTGTGTGGTGACATGCTGAAGCATGGGGAGGGGAGAGATAGTAGTCGAATGGATGTGGAAGATGTGCAGATTGGCCTGGGAGGAAGGTAGAGTCCTAGAGGATTGGAAGTTATTTATAAGTATTCCCCTGTACAAAGGAAAAGTGGAAGAAGTATGTGGCAATTATAGGGGCATTTGTCTTTTTAGTGTAATAGGAAAAGTATATGTAGGATACTTACAGAGTTTTGGAGATAACAGAGGAATTAGTTGGAGAAGAACAGAGAGGTTTTAGGAAGGGAAGAGGTTGAGTAGATCAGATATTCATTCTAAGATCTTCAGTGGAAAAGTTTATAGAGAAGGGAACGAAATTGTATGCAGCCTTCATGGATTTGGAGAAAGCATATGACAGGGTGAATAGACAAGGATTGTGGAAAGTACTAGGAATATATGGAATAGATGGGAAGTTGTTGAATGTCGTGAAGAGTATTTATGATGGAGACAAGGCTGCAGTGCGTTTGGATAGTGCACTGAGTGAATTTTTCTGTTTGAAGGTTGGACTGAAACAGGGATGTGTCATGTCTCCAAGGCTGTTCAATCTCTGTATGGATAGGATTATGAAAGAGATACAAGGTAGGGTAGTGGATGTTGGCGCGGCCCTAGTGAGAGAGGGCAGTATTTGGAAACCAACTGTACTGTTGTTTGCAGATGATACTGTGTTGTTAAGTGAAGACGAAGGGGGGCTGCAAGGCTTGGTGGATGAGTTAGGGAGGGTGTGTAACAAACGGAATCTTAAGGTAAAAGTAGGGAAGAGTAAAGTTATGGTCATCGACAGCAGTGAAGTCAGTGAATGTACAGTGAGGCCGGATGAGAAGAAACTGGAAAATGTGAGTGCATTTAAGTACTTGGGTAGTGTGATGAGTAGGGATGAAATTTTAGAGGGTGAAGTGCTTGAAAGGGTACAACAAGGAAGAAATGTTGCTGGTTCCTTGAAAGCAGTGATAACAAATAAGGAACTGAGCATGGAAGTGAAAAGGTTACTACATGGCAGTATTGTGATACCAACTCTAACGTATGGAGGGGAAGCTTGGACCTTGTTGGAGGGATAGAAGTCAAGAGTGGGAGCAGTGGAAATGAGTTATTTGAGAGAAGCATGTGGAGACAAATGGAGAGAGAGACTGACAAATGAGCAAGTGAAGGGGCGTTGTGGTGTGAATGTGGATGTGATAGGAAGCATTAGGAGAAACACACTGAGGTGGTTTGGCCATGTCGAGAGGATGGAGAGTGAGAGACTGACGAGGAGACTGTGTTAGTGAGGTTGAGGGAAGGACAGGGAGGGGGAGGCCAAGGAGGAGATGGAGGGATGGAGATGTATATGTGAGAGAGGGATGTAAGGTGGGAGCAGGGCAGTGAAATGGCGGGGGTCAGGGCGACATGGAGGCGATTTGTTTGCGGGCACCCCTTAAGGGATTAAGGCTTGTGGCAATAGATAGATAGATAGATACACACACACACACACACACACACACACACACACACATATATATATATATATATATATATATATATATATATATATATATATATATATATATATATGTGTGTGTGTGTGTGTGTGTGTGTAAATATACAATAGCATTAAAATAGTCAATTGTATATGTGATGAATTTGTTATCTACATAGAAGAGAGATAGCTAAAGAACAGAAAATGAATACACATATAAAGAAAGTAAGACTATACTACATGTATATGTTATATATGTAAATATACATACAATAGCAATATAATAGTAATACAATGGTAAGTTTACAGTAGTCAACTGTATATGTGCTGGACCTGCTATCTACACAGAAGAGCCATAGCTACATAACAGAAAATGAATACATGAATAATGAATGTAAGACATATACTATATGTTACCCTAAATTTTATTATATATCTATCGATCTATATACCTAGGCTGCTTCCCCCAAGGAAAGGGAGGTAGCCGAGACAGGACGACACACTCTCAAATACATTCATTCGCAGCTTAGCCCCAAAGAGAAGGAACAGATCCTCACTGCACCATAACGCACGAGGGTCAACTGCGCAGTGCAATCAGCGACACCCGGAGCAGAGCCCGACAGCAGAGCTGGTTTACCCCTGCCACATCATAATAGACCCATCCCCTTACCCACACCTGACCTGATCAGCTGATCAGATCAAATGCGAGAGAATATCCCCTCAGGGCTGCGTCATCATTTATTCATTTACAATTTCTCTCCATTTATTTCTGTCATGCACAGCCACTCTTCCTTGCTCAACAGACATCCCTCTTGCATCCAATGCTCTCTTCACACTGTCCATCCATCCTATTCGTGGCCTCCCTCTCAGCCTTACACCTTTCACATCAGATCTAGTTATCATTTTCACCAATTGCTCATTATCCATTCTCTCCATGTGCCCAAACTATCGCAACACCCTCTGCTCAACTCGATCAGCCATCTCCCGAACAACTCCAGTTCTCCTTCGCACTTCATAATTTCTCACTCGATCCATACGCGTCACTCCACACATACTCCTCAGACACCTCATCTCCATTACATTCAAACTTTTCCTCTCTGCTACACCCATATTTCATGTTGCAGCCCCATATTACGCAGTCGGTACCACAACACCCTCATAGAGCCTTCTCTTTACATCCATTCTAAGCAAACGACATCTAAACACTTTTTTCATTCCTACCAGTAACTTTCCTACTTCATTCATTCAAAACTTCACTTCTGCATCTATTCTTCCATCCACAGCAACGTGCGACCCTAAATACTTAAAACACTCTACCTCCTCAAGCAACTCGCCATTCAGAACTATATTCATCCTCCTACCTTCTACCAACCTCGTACACTTCATCACTTTACTTTCAATTTCCTCCTTTGACACACCCTTCCAAACTCCTTTACCAACTGTCTCAATCTCTACTCTGAATCAGCCACCAGTGCAGTATCATCTGCAAACAGCAGCTGCTTCAGATTCCACTCTCTACCATCAACATTCACCACACTCAGACCTCCACTTAACATTCTTGTATTCACCTCCCTTACAACACCATCCATATATATATTAAACAATCAAGGCGACATCACACATCCCTGCTGCAGCCCCACTCTCACGGGAAACCAATCACTCACAGTATTACCCACTCTTACACACGTTCTACTATTTACATAAAAACTTTTCACCCCTTTTAGTAACCTACCATCAAGTCCATACAATCTTAAAACAGTCCACAAAGCCTCCCTATCAGTTCTATCATACGCTTTCTAAATCCAAGAATGCCCAAAACACATCCTTGCCTTTCGCTAAATACTTTTCACGCACTTGTCTCACAGCAAACAATATATATATATATATATATATATATATATATATATATATATATATATATATATATATATATATATATATATATATATATATATATATATATATATATATATATATATATATATGTGATATTTACTCAGATGATTTCACTTGTAAAGTACAGCCTTTGAAAACTGATTCTGTGCATAGCCAATAGCAATTAGCAAATGTGATGGAGAAAATTACAAAGATTGCTGGAGTTCAGCTGTGATTATAATGTGGATTTAATATAATCCTACTGTATTCCTCCCAAGTTGCATTGTTTGATGTATCAACTGCATGGTTTCAAACCTGGGTGAAGTCAACATAATGTGTGTACTCATATTTAAATTAATCTTAGGTAATGGTTGAAGTACTTATGTGTATGGTTGAGAATAGCATAGTGGTTTTTAGCAGGTAAGTTGGACAGTGAAGGTTTTAGTACTGCACTGTATTCCAGTGATATGTGTAAACCCGATGCTGATCCAAGGGCTGGAGGTGTGTCTGGGCAAGTCACAAAAACTGATGTACAGGTATTTTGAGTGAAACAGAAAAGCTGTGAATATCCAAAGCATTAATGATGGATGACTTTATGTGGAGTAAATGTGAAGTTGCAGTGATGATGTATGTTGTGAGTCTTTATGATAGCCATTTCACAAGGGACTGTCTCAGCTTGCTGAAACGTGAAGAAGTACGCCGGACAAAGGTGAAATGCATGCAATGATGTGCGACATTTATGTTCAATTGTTGTTTCACTAGCGAAGGTGGCCGTTGTTTATTGGACACCATGATGACTTTTGTTTTGGTGTTGCTGGTGACTAATGAGTCATCTTTTTTAGAAAGAAAAGGGTATATTTGATACACCGTGAAAAAATCATACATTATGAATGGTACATGAACTGCCATTGATGTTTGTGTGAATGTTGTTTCTAAGTATAGATAATATATCATCAGATTCCTTTCCTCAAACAATGGCTTCAAAACTATGCTTAATTACGCCCTGACTGATTATTTGACGTAGACTGAAAATTGTAAGTAAATTAATGGTGATCCTTTTGTTACCAGCATTAGCAATCCAATCATTAAAGATTAATAATGAGCTCTAGTACTGTCTAGCTGAAGTATTATGTCAATATGTTCCATTATCACTGAAAAATGTGGGAAAAGTGTATGATTTCCAACTTTCTCCACATTTTCTTGAGTTGATTTCTCTGTCTTTCGTCAGTTCTTTACAATCACCATCACTACACCGTTCTGGGTATCAGCTAGCTTACTTTGATGTTAGATCATTTGTGCAATCTTGTTATATTTGTTATTTATTTCTTCAAGATCATTTTCTGTAGCCAGTCCAAAAATGTTACCTAGAATCGCTCTACCTAGATCGAACAAACCACGTTTATTACGTGTATTTGTGATGCTGTTTGTTTCCCTAATTGTGCCACTCCCACATGATGGGATGTCCTGGATCATGCTGAGCATAACGTACTTAGCCTGTTGTAGCTTCCAGACTGCTAACTTGATCATTTCAGACATTTGTTTGGTGAGCATCTGAGGAACATCCTCTAATAACCGCTTCTAAAATCCTAAGTGGCCTGCCTATGTTCTCCAACATGACTGGTAGGTTGAACAGAATGTCCAGACCAATTTCATTACTCACTACACCTTGTACAATAGCTGTGGAGGCTGTCAGTGCAATAAGACAACCTTGTCTTACTACTTGCTGAGGGTGTAAATGAGGAGATCCTCTTGATATCATCAGATACATCAGAATCCATGGAATAACTCCCCTCATCTTTACCTACCGATAGAATAACTTCATTAGACAGCTAGTCCACTAATGTTAGCAAGTCATGCTAAGGGTGATGATAATGATAATGGACATTTCAGTTATCTCGACCTGTTCTACGTATTGCCCCAAAAAAGGAGTCTAAATCTTTCCATACGTCTTGGAAATACCTTCTGGTAAATGCTGTATTAGATTCACCTATGTCTGTCTGTTTGATATGTATTCATAGTATATTCTGATGTGTTAATTTCTTCTGGTTTATTTTCATCGGATGTACTAGGCTTTTCGGTCATATCCAATGTTTTATCATTGCTAGCTAAATTTCTTGAGACCCTTTTTTAGTGATCAGTATGAATTTGTTTCTCTTCGTCACTCAATACGGACTTACGTTAATCAATACTTTATTGGCTGTTCTCATTATTTGCTCTGTATGAACCTTCAAATTTTGGTGACTTTATTGTCTCTAGTGTGAATGATGCCATAGACAATATCACCTATCATGATATTTGATTCTTTTTTCTTTCCTTTTAACCCATAAAGTACTATGATGATCATCAGTTTGCAAGTTTGCCACTGATGCTCATAGGTCTCTCAAAAACTGTTGAACACTAAGCCAGCCTCTTTTATGACGTAAATGGTTCCTACCCAACCAGAACTAAGGGATGACGTGGTGGAAAGGAAGATCCCACTCCCTCACCAGGTCTGTGGGGGGATGCCCCCCAGCAACTTCTCCACCTCCCTCTGCCTGATTGGATACAGCCAGCTCTGTCCCCTCCCACTCAAACTACCCACTAATACCACATCTACATCATATGGGGGGATTGTCTCATGCCCATTCATCTCCCCCCCTGAGCCCCCCCTCCACCACACATTTATAAACGTCAACACATTTATAAACGTCAACGGGACTCACAGTGACAAAACGTTTGGCCGCATATGTACGTCAAAAGGACGCAGCGGGTTAATAACAGAACAGAGGAAGGAAAACCAAATGAATAAAAAATAATCCATACACCAGATTACTGGCATCCTCTATTCATAAAATATCTGTAACAGTTGAACTTGAACAGCTGTAGGTTGAAGTTTGGGGGGAAACAACTCTGGGGAAGCAGGTTCCAGAGACATACATATCAGGGAGTAAAAGAATTCTGATGCACAGAATTTCTGCAATATGGCTGAATGACATTCCAATCATGAACGGTACCAGATGCCAATGTAGCACGAGGGAAGGCATGGAGAGGTGGCACAGTGGACGCAACTTCGTCTGAGCATTTGCCATTAAAATATCTGTAAAGCAACACAAGGGAGGCAACATTCCTTCTCACTTGTAGAGGAGGTAGTTTATTTATAATAGCAGGATTATTAATAATTCCAATAGCTTTGTTCTGAATTTTGTCTAGTTGTTTTAATGCAACCTCTCCACATCCAATCCACAAGGGTGAGCAATATTCAAGCTGAGAGTGCACATGACTCTTATAAATTACAGCTAACTGCTCGTTAGTGAAGAAGTTACGGACTTTGTACAATAATTCAAGTTTCTCTGAGGTAGTTTTAGCAAGTGATCGTCATGAGAGGTCCAGCTGAGGGCATTGTTAAGTGAGACACTGAGAATTTCAATACTTTTGAAGATGGGAATATTAGTAGCATTAAAAGTAATATACCAATCTGGCACTATCTGTCTATTAGTAAATGGTATATATTTGGTTTTACTAGCATTAAATGAGACAAGGTTGTTTTGTCCCCATTCATTGATCGTACTGTAGATAAGTCTTGATTTATGGAGATGGCTGTATTGAGTTGAGAGTTAGAGATAATGGACTTTGTAAATATGTGTTTGAGTGTGAATGAACTGTAATGTGTCGAGTCATCTGAATATGAATGGATGGGATTGTGGGTGACAGATAAGAGATCAATAATATAAACCAGGAACAGGGTTGGGGCCAGAACTGATCCCTATGGCATGCTGGCGTTAACTGAGTGGAAATTGGAATATACATCATCTACTTTACTCTTATTTTTTTGTTGCTGAGATGTGAGGAAAGCAGAGGAACAAAAGACGTTAGTCCATAGGAAGGGAGTTTAGACAGCAGCGAGCAGTGCCATACTCTGTCGAAAGCTTTAGAAATATGAGTTTCTCCATGTAGGTCGCTTGACTGATAGATGGTATGAGTCAGGAGATTGAATATGTCAATGGTTGATCTTTCAAGGCAAAAACCATATTGTCTATCACTAATTAAGTTGTTGGAGTCAAGATGTTTAACTATGTGGTTACTAATTAATACTGCAAATACTTTACCAAGAGAAGATGATAGCTATTGGTCTGTAATCAGAGAGGTCAGGGGAACTTCCTTTCTTTGGAAATGGGTGGATATTGGCTTCTTTCCATGAATTAGGGAATCATGAAGTACGTATGCATAGTCTGAATAATTTAGCTAGAGCAGAGGGAAGTTTTGGGGAACCCTTTTTCAAAACAATTGGAGGCATTCCATCTGGGCCTGGAGCTTTGTTGGTTGGTAAATTGTCTAGGATGGATTTTACGTCTCTTGTCTGGATTTTAAGTGAGCAATTTCGGAAGAGTCAAGTTCTGTTACTGGGACGTTCTGGCTGATTTCTTCTATGGTAGAGTTTCTGGCAAATGTACTGGCAAAGATATTTGCTTTCTTACACGAGTCATTTGTAATGTTGCCATCTGAAAATTTTAGTGGAGGAGTGGATGATGACTTGTTAAAGCTGTTATTGAAAGAACCGAGTGTTGACCAGAATATTCTATTGTCATTAGGATTGTTAAGTTGTTTGTTGCTTGATTTTCAAGAAAGTTTGATTTAGCGAGATTTATTACAGCTTTTGCATAGTTTCTAGCGGTCTTAAATTGAAAGTGATTCAGATGTTTGTTATTTTAAGTATGACTTAGGCTATATGCTAATGACTTTTGGGCTGTTGCTCTGGCACAGTTGCTATCAAACCATTTTAGAGAGTTCGATCTTCTGGTGAACTGTTGACTTGGTATGAATAAATCCATACCAGCTGGTAGTAAGTCATTAATGTGAGACTGAGTGGAACTGACATCACTAGAGAAGAAAGACTGCCATGGAATGTCAAAAAGATATTTTCTAAATCTAATCAGTTTGCCCTATCGAAGTGCCATCTGGTCACCCTAACAAGTTCAGAATGGGGAGGTTTTGGAGGGCTAACTAATGAGGCTTTGATGAGATTGTGGTCAGAGGATCCAAGTGGTGACAGTACTTCTATCCTGTATTGATCTGGATTATTTGCCAGGAATAGATCCAAGAGATGGGCATTATGGCCAGGATTATCTGGTATACTGGCTTTACCAACTGAGCTTAAATGATTCTGCAAAACAGCTTGCACTCTAGACCAGCATCGTCAGTCCTGGCAGAATGCAATAACCATTCAACATTATGTACATTAAAATAACCAAAAATGGTAATTTCGGCACTAAGGGCAAGGTCAAAGTTACTCAACTGTGTGGATATGGGGTTAAATACTGTGGGTTCTGAAGAAGCATTACGGAGCAATTGACTACACAAATGTATCTGGTAACATTTAGATAATTTAGTTTATAAAGTGAGTAATCGAAATTAGTTGAAGTTTAAAACAGTGTCAACTGTATATTGAGATTTGATATAACAACAGGTGCCGCCCTTGTTACGAAAGGTTGTGAGGAGATGGTAACCAGGAAAATAACATTGGGATATTTCTGTAGAGGGAGAGATTTGTGATTCTGTGCGGAATAGGGCTGGAGGGGATATGGGCTGTATGAAAAAATGAACTGAATTTAGATTGGAGCTGAGACCACAGATATTGGTGAAGAATAAGGCTGCACCTGCACTTCCCCACTGACAAGCATGACTAGAAATTGCAACAGTCACTGCCAACAGTCGCTTGATGGCGACTGGAAAGACCCTGTGCCGCCAGCCCTACCCTGCCAGTGGTGGCAATCCGAGATACCATCTCGTTTGCTTGTAATAATGCAGTGACCATTGTTAGAGGGCGTGGGAATAGAAGATGTGATATCTTATGTGCATGTAGTGTGGTGCAGACAGTTGGTGGTAGAGGTATTGAGAGAGTATGCTGGCCTACTGTCTGTATAAATGAAAGCACTGAGAATGTTAAGCAAAGGGAGATGGTCAAGACCAAGTCCTGAGGACTGGTGAAAAGGGAGCTCCAGCTCTCCCCATCACCAGCTTGCCATCCACCTCAGGAATACTGCCCTATTTGATTGGGACTACAGTCTACTCCTTGGCGATTTCCCTACTATGATCATTTTGTGTGTTTCCTCCCACCATAATACCCTCCACACCACCTCCTCCAGAATATGGGTGTGTCTCATCCTTCCTCACCCCCACCAGAGACTCCCCACCCCACCTTCCCTACATTGGGGGTGTGTCTCAACACCCCTCACCCCCACAGGAGATCCCCCACCACACTTACACCTTCCTCCCTCCCAGTCGTTTGTCCCAAATATGACCCAATAATTTCCTTGCCATGATCGGCCTGTCTGTTTACTCTCACCATTTTTTCTTGTACTAAAATGCTGACTTCTGCATCAAGTTTCGCCAATTCACAATGATTTCATTGCTCATGGGGCAATGTAGGACTGGATGATGGATGGATGGATGGATTGGTTTTGATAAGGTCCTTTCGCAAAAATTATTTTTTTGCTGAATTTTTGGTTGGGATTTTTTTTTTCTTATGCTGGCTCTTACACCTAGTTTCATCAATAGAATCATATATTACATTGAATTTGTTGACTTTGGTAAGGTTCTTTAGCAAAACCTAGGCCTCAGCCGATGTTTTCTTATTTTCTGTCTTATTGTGTGGGGGACTTTAATAATCTCTGACAGGCGGTTTTGCTGTAACCATTAGGCCTAGGGGACGGAGACTGACATATTCAGGTGTGTAAATTAAAGCTCTTCAAATATGTAAGAATAAAATTTATCTTGGTAGAAGGTGAAAAATTGACCTTGAACTGCAGCTTGAGTGCATAGTTTTAGAAAAATGTGATCTTCAGAGGTTAAATGATTCCGTAATTTTTTTCCTTGACCTCGTTAATTGTATCTTTAACTTTATGTGTATTTATTGTAATTTACCTAAATGAAGTTTAGAATAATCATCACAATTGTAGATAGGAATTTGCTCTCCTTCCAGTATCTCCTTTAGGAGATGTTTGTACCATAAATAATTAAATGAGGTGTGTCCCCTCTAGACTTAATAATTTGCTTTTTTTAATGCGAGGAAGAAGGAACCAAAGGCCATGAGCCCGCAATAACAGTTCCCTCCAAGAGAAAAACAAAATACAATAGAGAGCCAAATTCAAGATCCAATCATTTCGAGATGCCTGGACACACTATGTTTGAAAGACAGGAGATCATAGGCAGCAGGAAATACAGACAGAGGGAGACAGTTCCAGAGTTGACCTGTTGCATAAATGAAGGACTGGGAGTAACGGTTAACTGTTGCATTAGAGAGTTGGACAGAAAAGGGATGACAGTTTGATGCTAGACAGGTGCTACGTGCCCGTCGTAGAGGTGGAGAAATGCATGCAGACAGTTCAGAGGCACAATGACCATTAAAGTAGCGATAGAAAAGAGATAAAGTTGCAACAGTGCGGCAAAGAGACAAAGGTTGAACGGAGTCAGTAAAAGGAGGAGAGTTAATGAGACGAAAAGCCTTTGACTCCACCTTATTGAGAAGAGCTGTATGTGGGGAGCCTCCCCACACATGAGAGTTGTACTCCACACAGGAGCAGATAAAACCCCTGTATAGAGTCAACAATTGTGCAGGGGTAAAGAAAGAACGGAGTCGGCTTAGCGCACCCAATTTCTTGGAAGCAGATTTTACAAGAGATATAATATGATCTTTCCAAGATAAGTCCCGAGTAAATGAAACTCCAAGCATGTTCAAGAATGATGCAGGATTAAGCTGAATATTATTAAACATTAATGGGTATACCTGTGGAAGATTTTGTCGGGTTGATAGGTGTAAGAATTGAGTCTTAGATGCATTAAAAACAACCAGATTATTTTTACCCCAGTCAGAGACACGAGTCAAGTCAGACATTAGGTGTGCCATAGCCTCATCCCTTGTTTGCTGAAGTAACTGCTGAGATGGGCGTTGCAGGAACCGAATGGAAAGGTGAAGGGTGGAGTCATCACTGTATGAGTGGATAGGGTTAGATGTACAGCTTAGAAGGTCATTGATGAATAAAAAGAAGAGAGTTGGTGATAGGACAGAGCCCTAAGGAACACCACTGTTGATAGATCTAGGAGAAGAACGATATGGCCGCCTACAACAGCGGCTATAGAACGACAAGAAAGGAAGCTAGAGATGAAGGCACAGATAGAAGGATAGAAACCGTAAGAGGGCAGTTTGGAAATTAAAGATTTATGCCACACTCGATCGAAAGCCTTTGAGATGTCAAGTGCAATGGCAAAGCTTTCGCCAAAGGTCCGAAAGGAGGATGACCAGGAGTCTGAAAAGTAGGTGAGAAGATCGCCGGTGGAGCGTCCTTGACAAAACTCATACTGATGATCAGAAAGAAGGTTGTGATATGAAAGATGCCTTAAAATTTTTCTATTGAGAATTGACTCGAAAACTTTTAAAATACAGGACGTTAAAGCAATTGGACGATAGTTAGAGGGTTGAGAATGGTCACCCTTCTTTGGGACTGGGTGAATGAGAGCAAACTTCCAGCAAGAAAGAATGGTACAAGTTGACAGACAAACGCGAAAGAGTTTGCCTGGGCAGGGTGTAAGCACAGAAGCACAGTTCACGAGAACAACAGGAGGGACTCCATCAGGCCCATATGCCTTGATAGTACGAATATTGAGGCCAATGATTGCAGAAAATACATCAGGTGAAGAAATTTTAATGTCAGCCATGAGGAAGTCAGATGGGGGAAGTGATGGAGGAACAGCACCGGAATCGTCTAAGGTGGAATTGGAGGAGAAAGTCTGTGCAAAGAGATCTGTTTTATCAGTAGAAGTAATAGCTACAGAACCATCAGAGTAAAAAAGAGGAGGGAAGGATAATGAGGTAATTTTGTTAGAAAGGTTTATGGCAAGGTGCCAGAAGGATCGGTAAGAATTTGAGTTGGAGAGTTAAGAGCATTTAGTAAGGATGAAATTATTTTTAGGACAGTGAAGAACAGACTTAGCACGATTCCGGGCAGAAACGTAAAGATGAAGTGATTAAGGGGTGGGTTGGCTCCAGTACCTTTTGTAGGCCCTCTCCTTGTTGCGGACAGCATTAGAACAAACGGGAATAAACCAAGGCTTTCTTGCGTTATACAAAGGATACGAGAAAGGAATGTATGCTTCCATACCTGAGAGAATAACCTCCGTAATGCGCAAAGCACACTCAGATGGCTCATGGCCATGGAAGCAATAATCATTCCAGGGAAAATCAAAGAAGTACTGCCTGAGGGCCTCCCAATCCACAGCACCAAAATGCCACAGACGACGTTTCCCTGGAGGGTCCACAGGCCATACCGGAGTGATAGGACAGGTTAAGGTGATAAGGTTGTGATCGGAGGAGCCCAATGGAGAGAAAAGATTAACAGTGTAAGCAGAAGGATTAGTTGTAAGGAAGATGTCAAGTATGTTGGAGCTCTCTCCAAGGCGGTCTGGGATACGGGCAGGGTGCTGTACAAGCTGCTCTGGGTCATTAAGGATAGAGAAGATGTAGGCTTGTTCACCAGGTGGATCAGTGAAAGGAGAGGAGAGCCAAAGGTGGTGGTGAACATTGAAATCTCCTAAAATGGAGATTTCAGAGAAAGGAGAAGTGGATAGAATGTGTTCCATCGTAGAAGTAAGATAGTCGAAGAATTTTTGATAGTCAGTAGAATTAGGGGATAGGTAAAGAGCACAGATATATTTAGTCAGAGAATGACAGGAAAGCCGAAGCCAGAGTGTAGAAAATTCAGAAGAATCTAGTTCAGGAACACGAAAGCAAGATAAGTCGTTGCGTATATATACACAACAGCCACCTTTGGCTTTGAAATGAGTATAGAGAAAGTAGGAGTATACAGAAAAGGGTTTGCTGTCAGTTGCCTCAGACAGCTGAGTCTCAGTTAGAAAGAGAAGGTGAGGTTTAGAGGAGGAGAGGTGGTGCTCAACAGACCGAAAGTTCGAGGAAAGGCCGCGAAAGTTGCAGAAATGAAGAAGTGAGTCAGACAGTGATTCCAGGCAGCTCAAGTTGTCACCGAGAGAGGGGAGAAAGGTGGGGGCATTTAGGGTCCCCCTCCCCCGGGAACTCCGATGCTGAGTGTTTAGACGCCATGATTTTTTTTGAATATTGGAAAAGGAAGTTTAGTGTGTAGTGTGCATGCAGTTTGGTGTAGGTAGTTAGAGAAATCTGTATTGGAGAGCATGCTGGCCTACTCTCTGTGTAACTGAGACACTGAAAAATTTCAGCAAAGGGGGATGGTCAGGAACTAGTCCTGAGGGCTGATGAAACGGGAGCTCCAGCACTCCCTGTCATCAGCTTTCCATCCACCTCAGGAGTACTGCACTGCTCGATTGGTGCTACAGTTAACTGATGCTTCAACTGTGGGGATGCAATCATCCAAGTCTGCATAATTCTCATTGAGAATATGACATAGTACTGTACAGTCGTCAGCTTAAATTCGCTGCAAGTCTACTCGTGTGATATGAGTCCTCTTGTCTGGCAACATTGTGAGAGGACTAGTTGCCACATAGACTTTTATGCACTTTAAAGGCATGTTTTTAAGTAGTGGTACTAGTGACTGCCTAAAGTACAATATTCTATATACCGTATCGTAATTGATTAGTAGTCTATCAAAAGGTGCAAGAGTTGACATAATGGTACGCAACGACGTATGAGAGTAGTACTCTGGTACTCCTTATTACAGTATAACCATGTCTAAACTCCCTTCCCCTCTCTCCCCCATATTCCTTCTGATATCCCCCCCTCATCCCTCCCTTTCCTTCTTACCTCCCACCCACGTTCATGCCTCTCCACTTTCTCCTCTCCCCACCCTCTCTACCTTCATTCATTTATCCACGGCACTAACTAGACTGGCGCATCTCTTGACTGTTTACTAAACCCAGCCTGCCCTATTCCTAGTTGCTCGCAGTACTACCAACTATATTCAAGGTTTATTATCATTATTCCTCCCTGTTCGAGTCCCATTCTCTCCACATCTCCTTACCACTTATTCTGTCTCAGCTGTCTTTCTTTTCTCAACCTTTTGCCACTACCAACAGCCGGGACATATAGGAACCTTGAAGTCTCGCTCTTGTGATGTATTCCTTACTGTTGTTTGTATGCGTAAGCCTGGCATTCGGTGGATATTATTTCAGAAGGTGGAATTTAACAAACTTTTGTTCCCATTCCTCCTACCTGTTTATCTCTCTTTCCAGGGATAATGTTCCCATTCTCCACTGTTCACTGATTCATGAAGCAGTATCAGAACCATAATGTTTCGAATTGCTGCATCATGTTTGGAGTAGAGAGTGAGAGAAAAATACTTGCATGGCAAGAAACTCTTGAATGTTGATCAAAAAGGTTACAGGAATAGACAAGAAAGAGAGAAGAGTGCGATTCATTACGTAGATTAGTGTCGTGGATAGTACAAGGTAGACAGGACAGGAGAGTGGGGAGTGGAGATGAGGAGAGCAGGGGGAAGCGGGAGGTGAAGTGAGAGGTAGGCTGTGGAGGGTCATCGGGCGAGTTACTGGGGAGAGAGCGGGAGTTTCATCATTCCATAATGTTCATTTGTCGTCCTTTGCACATTTTTATGGTAATCATATGTAAAGAATATTGCATTCTCGGCGATTTATAATATTAATTCTTACAAACACGTCTTTAAAGTGTATAAAAGTGTGTGTGCCAACTAGTTCCCATACACTGTTGCCAGACAAAACGACCACATCGCACGAGCAGGTTTGCAGCGGATTTCTGCTGATGACTGTACATCTAACATTTTTATTCTGCTTTTCCACCAGTCCATTGGAAGCTGGATGGTAGGATTAGACATTAACCTTTTTTATACTGTATTTTTTATATATTCCTTGTAAAACTTCAGAGTTAATTCTGCTCCACTTTCATTTATCAACCCACCACATGTCGGCCGAGTGGGACCTTCATGGAGCCGTAGTGCCAGCCAATTTTGGACCTTTTTTTTTTTTTTTGCTAGACAGGTTAGGAATCATGAGAGAACATGGAAAACAACCATAAAAGTACTCACAGAAGCCTAAAAGGTCGATTTTGAGGTCGATTTTCTCTTGGCAGGCGGCTTAAATGCTGGGAGTAATACCCATATATTTCATCAGCTGCCACCGACACCCAGCGGGTTGAGGTAGGAGATCTTCGCTTTCTCCATGTATAACTATCTCAAATGACCCAGGGACACTCTCGGAAGATATATAGATGATGTGGGAACTGACTCCAAGAATAATTACACGCGGGGGCACATTGCAACATTCAAGTTAGAAAGTGGCATTTTTCAGATAATGTTAATTTTTTTTTTTTCTAGTTTTCACATGTAAACAAGTGTTTGCCCATACATATATATATTTTACATTTGCATCTTTTTTTCCCACAGACAATTATTCTACTACATTGTAGTCACCATATGTGTCTTTTGTCGAACACACAAGACACATTAAACAAGTTATATACGAAATACTTGCACTGAACTTATTATTATGAAATCACTTACACTAATTTATATATACATTACAGTATCTCTCATAGACATCTTTTTTTCACTCATACCACAGTTGATATTAATGTATAATGAATTACACCTCCGGCTTACGGATGTGAAACCCGTTTCTCGCTACAGTAGTCCATGGTCTTGGTTAGATGCATCACGGGGTGGTGAACCGTCAGTAACAAGTGCATTTCTCGGTTGTCGTGCCAGGTGGTGGCGAGGATATTGTTTGCCTGGTAAAACACCTCCTCCCTTGCAGCCCACGTACCTGTATCATGTGCCATCGGGTTTTCTTTACTGTTCTGCAAATACCTGTCTCCACCTTGTGCACGTGTTGAGCGAGAATCGGGCTAGTGTAACAGTTGTGTAGGTACAGGATGTGCCCACGATGAAGGTATTTCTCGATCATTGTCTTCACCACAGCCCCTGACGGTCTGACTGTTCTATCTCTCATAATTTCCATCTGTGCACCTGTGTACAGGAAAATATCCTGCACATACCTGGTCTTGCAGTCACGCATGATAATAATTTTGAACCCGAACTGGCATCTCTTGCTTGGGATATTCTGCCTGAAGGTGAAGTTTCCCCTCCAGCACATGAGACTCTCGTCTATGACCAGGGCTCTGTAGGGACAGAGGCGGAAAACAGTGCCCTCATATGATCAAACACAAGCCTAATCCTCCTCATCCTGTTAGTGTTGCCAATGTTGTTGGGGTCCTCAGTGTCAAAAAAATGAAGGTGGCTTAGTATATACTGAAACCTGTTTCACCCCATAACTCTTCCAAGGAAGGGCATCAACATTATGGGGTCTACAGCCTAGGACAACGGCAACTGATTCTTCTTGATTAGTCCCATCAGGAAAACCAGCGCCAGGAAGAGGTACAATTTGCCACTCGTTATGTCTGCATCAAAAAGTCAGCTGTGGGGTTGTGCCATGGCAGAAGGTGGCATAGGTGTTAGAAAGGAGCATGATTCTCAGTATTAGCTCCCTTGTTTAAAAATTCTAAAAAAAAAAAAATGATTCTCCTTGAGGTGGGAGTAAGTTCCGCCACAGTACAGCCTGCCATATCACCGCCTGTGTAGGGATTAATGATGGAAACAAAATTGCTCCCATCTTCCCATTCCCACGTGACTTCATCCCCTCCTTTGGTTTCGCTCTCATCACCACTGGGGCCACCTTGGTTGCCGTCATCATGATGGGGAAGAAATTCAGCAGTAGGTTAGGGAGGAGGCTGAGAAATAGAGCTTGCCTCCTCACTTTCCCTTTGACTGACACTTTTCTTCCCCTTGCCTTTTCCCTTCCCTTTTACTTTACCTTTTGCTCCTTTCCCCACTGTTTGAGGCTGTGGGGAGGAAGCACAGGGAAGGTGTGGGGAGGGAGCGCAGGGAGGTTCAGATGCGGTGGAGGTGCTGGGTTGGGGAGAGGTAGTATGGCGTGGGGTTGGAAGTGGCAGGTATTGTCGCACACCACTTGAATAAAACAAAGCAGTGCTCAGTGCAGGGTGAGATACTGCTATGCAGGCAACCATTATATGTCGCCTGTCTTGGGGATGGGATTTCGTCCTTGCTGTTTGATTTTTGATTTCAACTCAGGTTAGACGTAGTTTTGATCAGAAACATCATCATCAAGGGATGAATCACTTCTCCATCATAGGGGATGTGCAGGAGCTTGTCAGTCTCATGTTGGGCAAGATTATAATGTGCCATGGTGCTCACTCATTCACAGAGTGTGACTGGGTTGGAGGGGCCTCTTGCAGGAGGAGGGATGCAGTGATGACTCATAATGTGGGTATGAGGCCTTGACAGGCACAGGAGTATCCCTAGCAAATATTTCATGCCAATTTTTAATTTTCGAATTTTGGTAAATATTTCAAATAGATGACGTATATGTCAGTGGCATTTTGTGCACATGCAGGGCTTGACATATCTGTATATCACTGGCACTGGGCGGTTTAACACGTTTGGTGTGGTGAACCTACAGATAACATTATCTGTAATTACTTGCATGACAGGTTCTGCCATCTTATCCTTACTTGGGACCAGAATCACATATCATGAGAAAATGATCAGTAGCAACAAAAAGATATTGATTTTAATTGTTGGTTAAGGGTAGCTTAAGTAAGTCATCCGTGACAACGAACCACGGTTGGTTTGGCACGGGATATTATCCTATGGGTGCAGGTGTTATTGTGCTTGGCACACGATTCACATGTCAGTGTGTATATCTTTGTTAACGATTGCCAATAATATGACATCTGGGCCAGCCTTAATGTCCTAGCTTTGCTAGGATACCCCTGCATATGGACTACCATGTATTATCCTCCCAAAATGAGGTATCATTATATTAGGTAAAACTAACTGCCTGATAATTCTTCTATGCTTTGGCAGCCCTGGATTCACCCTATATAAAATACTGTTTACTATTGCGAAATGTTTAACCTCTTCTGTGCCAGAGCCTCTGTCGGCTCTTGTGCCCACCGTGCCATGGATGTGGAAGGTAAAGGGACCAAGAATGCCAGCTATTTTCTATTTTTTTCCTTTGCTGTTTTCAGCTTTAAAACAGGCGTTTTTCATCCAGCAGCTCCCAACGAAACTTGGCTCGCCAATCCTGTAGACTTCATCAGCCCCTGCACTCCAGATTTGCATCAGATGCCTAGCTTCAGATATAGTCAGCAGCTGATGTGCAAACATCATCTATATTGTTGTGGAGTGGATGGATGCATGGAGTGTCTGTAGTATGGAAACGCAATCTGGTTTACATAATGCAGCCACAGTCAAAACTATGATGATGCGAAGTTGGGGTTCCGTGCTAATTTTATGTATCACTTTCACTTTTTTTTTAATATTATATTGATGAAAGGCACTATAAATACTCGCATAAGGTACAATATACACTAATGATGCACATGATCACATTACTAATGGTAAATAAACACCTTACGTTACTTTCCTTACAGTAGTTTGTTTCATGATTTACTTCTATTTTCTTACATTTACTTATATTACTTTCACCAACTCTAACGTACGGAAGTGAAGCTTGGACATTGTTGGAAGGACACAAGTCAAGAGTGAGAGCAGTGGAAATGAGTTATTTAAGAGGAGCCTGTGGAGTCACGTGGAGAGACAGGCTGACGAATGAGGATATAAAGGAGCATTGTGGTGTGGATGTGGATGTGATAGGAAGCGTTATGAGGAACACACTGAGGTGGTTTGGCCTTGTGGAGAGGATGGAGGGTGAAAGACTGACGAAGAGAGTGTATGTGAGTGAGGTGGAGGGGGGAAGAGGGAGGGGGAGGCCGAGGATGAGATGGAGGGATGGGGTGGAGAGGTATATGAGAGAAGGGGGTGTGAGTTGGGAGCAGGGCAGTGAAATGGCGGGGGACAGGGCGACTTGGAGGCGATTTGTTTGTGGCCACCCCAAACGGGATTGAGGCGTCTGGCAATAGATAGATAGATAGACTTTCACTATATACACTATTTATGCATCACTGTCAGTTAATTCATCACTTGGAAGTTCTCCAGCTTCAACTGGAAGTAAGTAAGTAATCATTTATGTCTATTTTCTCCTTTCCTGATATGCATTTATATAGCATTATCATGTCACCTCTTTTCCTTCTCTCCTGTAGTGTTGGTAGATTCAGTTTATTTAGTCTTTCATCGTAGCTTAGGTCCCTTAAGCTTGGTATTCATCTTGTAGTGGCCCTTTGAACTTTTTCAATCTTGTCTATGTGGTTTTTGAGATGAGGACTCCTGACTACTGATGCATATTCCAGGGTTGGTCTAATGAATGATGTTATTATCCTTCTTAGCATGTCTTCATTTATGTATGTGAGTGCCATTCTCATATTTGCAAGCAGTGTATACATGTTCCATACCTTCTCGCTGATGTGGTCAGCCGGAGATAGTCTGTTATTGATAATCCCACCTAGGTCTCTCTCTCTTTCTGTTGTGTATAGGGTTTTATTTCCTAACTTATAATCCCAATCAGGTCTTTTTCCACTTTTACCAAACTTGATTACATGACACTTGTCCACATTGAATTCCATTTGCCATGTACTACTCCATTCATGAAGTTTATTTAATTCTTCTTGTAGCTCCTTACAAGAGTCTGTGTTAGTAATTCTCCTTTGTATTTTTGCATCATCTGCAAACATATTCAGATAGCTCTCATTTCCAGTGTTACTGTTTATATCATTTATATACACTAAAAACATCATTGGTGCCAGCACTGAACCCTGTGGTACTCCACTAGTCACTTCTTTCCATGATGAGTAGTTTCCTCTTAGTACTGTCCTCATCTCTCTTTTTATGAGAAAGTCTTGCATCCAACAAAACAGTTTCCCTCGAATTCCTCCTTGATGGTACAGTTTCCATAAAAGTCTTTGGTGTGGTGCTGTGTCAAAAGCTTTCTTGAAATCTAAATAGATACTGTCCACCCATCCTTCCCTTTCCTGTATTTTATTTGTTACTCAGTCATATTTGTTCAACAGATTAGTAACACATGATTTTCCTTTTCTGAAACCAAACTGTCTTTCTGTTATCATACTGTGTTCTTCTGGATGATTTACCCAAGCTTTTCTTATAAGTTTTTCTAATACCTTGCGTACAACACTGGTCAGTGATACTGGTCGGTAGTTGAGTGGATTTTGTCTATTTCCTTTCTTGAATAAGGGGACAATATTTGCTTTTTTCCAAATATCAGGTAGTTTACCTTCACTCAAGGAGTTCTTGAAAATTAAAAATAATGGTTTACTTAACTCCTTTGCATATTCTCGTAATACCCAACATGAAATTTCATCAGGACCACTTGCTTTTCCTCTTTCTAATCTACTTAACTCCTCCTGTATTACTTTTTCTGCTATTTGTACATCTGGTAGTATGTGTGGACATGCGTGTTCCACATAGTCCCTCTCAAAATTTTTTTCTTCTGTAAAAACTAATTGAAAATTTTTGTTTAGTGCTTCACAAATATCTTTTTCTTGTGTATAAATGATTCCCTCGTCCGTAATGGATTGTATTATATCTTTTACTTTAGTTTTGCTTCTGATATAGCTGTAAAACAGCTTTGGTTGATCACTACTCTTATTTATTATATCCTCCTCAAACTGTTTTTGGGCTTCCCTCCTTATTCTTGTATAGTCGTTTCCTGCCTGTTTGTAATTATTATACGCCCTTTCACTATTGTGTTTTCTGTATCTATTCCACAACAAATCTCTTCTTTCTTTTGATTTTTTACATTCTGTATTGAACCATTTCTGTATTTTCTTATCTGCTTCTTTGTGCTGTGAGATGTACTTCTGGACTCCTATTTCATAAAAATTACAATTTTTTTCATATACAGCATTTAAATCTTGTCCTCTAAGCTCATTTTCCCAATCAACTTCTAAGAAATACTTCTTTAGATCTTGATAATTTCCCTTTTTATAGTTTAGGCTCTTTTTGTAACTGTCATTGCTGTTTACTATGTCATATGCTATCCTGAAGTTATAATTTAGTACTGCATGATCGCTTTTGCCGAGTGGAGGGCGATATATTAAACTGTCAATATCATTTTCTTGCCTAGTAAATATTAGATCTAGCACTGAGGTACATCAAGTCCTCTTTTTCTGGTGGTTTCCCTCACATGTTGCGTTAGGAAAAACTCTTGTACGAGATCCAGGAGCTTTTGGTCCCAACAGCTTTCTTGGCTAATTATATCTAGAGTATTCCAATTTATATTTGTATTGAAATCCCCAGTTAGTATAATTCTTTCCGATTTCTCTTCCATTTTATGTAGTAATGATCTTATACTCTGAATTGTACTCTGTGTGTGTGTGTGTGTGTGTGTGTGTGTGTGTGTGTGTGTGTGGATGAGTGTGTGTGTATGTGTTAGTGTGTGTGTGTGTGTGTGTGTGTGTGTGTGTGTGTGTGTGGATGAGTGTGTGTGTATGTGTTAGTGTGTGTGTGTGTGTGTGTGTGTGTGTGTGTTCTTACCTAATTGTTCTTACCTAATTGTATCTTTACAGGAATGAGTCAAGCTCGTACTGTCCCGTGTCTTAAACGATATTTATCGTACATATTCTTAAATTTGTGAATTGTTTTGGCACACACTATTTCATTCGGTAGTGCATTCCATTGATCAATTGCTCTGTTTGGGAAACTGAATTTCCTTACGTCTTTATCACCTCTCTTCTTATGCAATTTTTTGCAGTGTCCTCTTGCTGATGCTTCTCCATATGTTAAGTAATCATTTATGTCTATTTTCTCCTTTCCTGATATCCATTTATATAGCATTATCATGTCACCTCTTTTCCTTCTCTCCTGTAGTGTTGGTAGATTCAGTTTATTTAGTCTTTCTTCGTAGCTTAGGTCCCTTAAGCTTGGTATCCATCTTGTAGTGGCCCTTTGAACTTTTTCAATCTTGTCTATGTGGTTTTTGAGATGAGGACTCCAGACTACTGATGCATATTCCAGGGTTGGTCTAATGAATGATGTTATTATCCTTCTAAGCATGTCTTCATTTACGTATGTGAATGCTATTCTCATATTTGCAAGCAGTGTATACATGTTCCGTACCTTCTCGCTGATGTGGTCAGCCGGAGATAGTCTGTTACTGATAATCACACCTAGGTCTTTCTCTCTTTCTGATGTGTATACGGTTTTATTTCCTAACTTATAATCCCAATCAGGTCTTTTTCCACTTTTACCAAACTTGATTACATGACACTTGTCCACATTGAATTCCATTTGCCATGTACTACTCCATTCATGAAGTTTATTTAATTCTTCTTGTAGCTCCTTACAAGAGTCTGTGTTAGTAATTCTCCTTTGTATTTTTGCATCATCTGCAAACATATTCAGATAGCTCTCATTTCCAGTGTTACTGTTTATATCATTTATATACACTAAAAACATGATTGGTGCCAGCACTGAACCTTATGGTACTCCATTAGTCACTTCTTTCCATGATGAGTAGTTTCCTCTTAGTGTCACGGGGTTTTTGTAATATCACTGTATTTTTAAAATATATGCTTAAATATTTTTTAATTGATATTAATATTCAATAATATTGAAGAGCAGAGACAATGATTGTCTTGTTACATCAAGCAACGATTAATTTACGCTGGCTTGTGCACGATTCTCTGAGAACGAGAATTTAAAAACTTTCTCAACAGTACACAGCAGAGACCAATTACTCACAAATGCTGAATTAGTACTGTTAGCCTCTGGAGAAAGTTACTTCACCCCTGACAATAAATAACTAATACTAACATCAGGTTCTTGCCGATGCTTAAACTCCTAGGTGGCACAACGGATATTAAGTTAATACAACAAGACTGGTCTAAGTACCAGTTATGAATAGTAAAACGTCTATGCAAGCTAGGAGCTATGTGGGAAATAAGCTTAATTTGGAGAAATGAAACAAGATTTTACTTTACATTAAGCTCAAGAAAAAAGAACTGTTCAATTTATTGATTACAAAAAAATAAATTTAACGTTACATTTCAAATCAAATCAATGAGACCGCACTCACTCACTCACACAAAAGCTACTTACGCCTAGGAAAAACACCTTAACTAAACTCTTAAGACTACAAAATACACAAAGGAAATACTGATCGATGAATACTGTGTATCACCCAGGGGGTGGGAGTTTGGATTAACTGTACTAGTGGAGCTTGGGTGCTAGCTGACCTCTCACACTTCTTGAGCACAGGACCTCTCTCCGTCACAGCAACAACTAGACTGACTTCAAATGATGTATAGGCAGGACGCACAAGCCACCGGAAGAAGGCGTGGCTAAACGGTTGAGGCAAGCAGGGGTGAACAATAAAGAAACAATTGTATCGCTCAGTAGAGCACTTAGTGACGTGCATTAAATCGGTCACTTTTGAAAGTGACGAATGTTTTGAAAAGTATTCTCCGAAATGGAGAGAGAAACGGTTAACTGAGTGATACACAGTGAGTTTTCCACTAATAGTTCGTGGCTTCTCACAAAAAGGAAATGTCGCGAATTGATTCGTGACATTACGCTCCTACAAAATTAAATTTTTTCCTTATGGGAAAAAATTTGTGGATATATATATATATATATGTTGTTACGGAACAGAGAAAGATAATGTACACTTCAAGTGAGAATACTAAAAATCACTACTGTCCCGTAAAGTTCCAGGTTCAAAACAATAGAGTTAGGTAAAATTACAAGTTAAAGTTTAATGCTCAAACTAACAACAAAACATTCAGGACTCATAAGGATAATGTAATGGCAAATAAACAGGTTAAATATATGGTTAACTGCAATAGCCTCTATTAACACGAAATTAGCAAGAGTAAATTTATCTAAGTCAGCCCTGATAAAATGAGATACCAGATAATACTCAGTGAATGCCAGATAAATTATTACAGATACAAACTATTACCAAAAATGACTGACATAAAACCCAACATTAATCAAAAACCTCACTAGGCCTAAGAATTAACCTTATGCTACACAGTACAAGAAAAAATGCAATAACACTTATACTCAAATTACACACAGCTGCTAGATGTTTGGAGATTTCCTGAGCACTCAATAATAACGGTACAGGGGAGGACAGAGATGTGAACAAAATGAGGAGCAGATCTAAGTGGCAATGATGCAGAGACTGAGCTCATTATATAGGGGCCAGGAGAGCTTGATACAACTTGTAAGAAGGATGCGCAAATGAAGCCATGGGGACAAAGTTGACAATCCCGCACTGAATAACTGAAAGGACGACTTACTCTACTATAACGGTAGAAGGGGGGGACTGAGGCAGAACACGCTTGTGATCAAACATGCAGCATACTGTGCGTTAAAATTACACAAGGGATGATGAAATCATAGGCTATGTAACACCTCCCCACAAAGAAAAAGAAATTTACAAAGGAAATTTCTTATTACTCTAAAACAATCTGTCTATAATCTAGATAAACAATCTGCAATAACATTTTCTTTCCCCTTGACATGTTGTATGTCTAATGAATACTCCTGAAGAAGTAGACTCCATCTTGTCAATCTCTGATTTTTATCTTTAAACCCTAAGGAATTTCAGTGGGTTATGATAGGTATAAATGACTATGGGGTCAAAACCAGAACACAAATAAAATGAAAAATGCTGTAAACCCAAAATCAAGGCCAAAAGCTCTTTCTCAATAGTTGAGTAGTTCTTTTGAGGTGGAGTGAACTTCTTACTGTAATAAGATACAGGGTGTTCAATACCCTGATCATCCTCTTGCAGCAAAACAGCCCCAGCTCCTGTATCACTTGCATCAACAGCCATCTTAAAAGGCTTAGCAAAATTTGGAGTAGCGAGCACTGGCTGACTTAATAGAATAGCTTTAAGTTTGTTGAAAGAGGATTCACAGTTATCGGTCCAGACAAATTTAACTCCCTTTTTCAGTAGATCTGTAAGTGGTGATACAAGAATAGAAAAGTTAAGAACAAATCTCCTGTAATAACCTACCATTCCCAAAAATCTTTGTAGCTCTTTCCTACTTTTAGGTCTGGGAAGATCACTTATAACCTGAACCTTAGCTCCTGGTGGTGCAACATGTCCATCACCAATTACATACCCAAGGTACTGAACTTTAGCTTGACCAAACTCACACTTTGATAAATTAGCTACAAGATTAGCCTGAACCAAACGCTCAAGAAATTTACTGACATGGCATAGGTGATCTTTCCAGTTGTCACTGAAGATTAATACATCATCAATATAAACAACACACCCTGCCAAACCCTCTGTTACAACATTCATGAGCTTCTGAAATGTGGCTGTGCATTCTTCATACCATACGGCATTATAGAACATGCAAAAGCCTTTCCTAGTGTTAAAAAACATGTGATCTCCCTAGCACGTTCAGTCATAGGTACTTGCCAGTATCCCTTTAACAAATCAAACTTACTTATGTACCTAGCCTTTCCGATCTTGTCTATGCAATCTTCCACGCGAGGGAGAGGGTAAGTGTCTGTTTTGGTGATCTGATTAACACGTCTGTAGTCGATGCAAAGCCGCTGTGACCCACCTGGCTTAGGGACTAGAGTGACAGGAGAACTCCACTCGCTCTGACAGGGCTCAATCATCATGTGGTCCAACAGGTAGCCAAGCTCCTTCTCGATGAGAGGAACTTTCACTGGGTTCACAAGGTAAGGAGGCAGTTTAATTGGCTTTGCGTCTCCAACATCGACATCATGCATCAACACAGTGGTTCTTCCTGGAGTAGCACGGAACACTTGCGGGTACTCCTGCAGTAATGCCGAAAACTCCTGCCTTTCCTTGGGAGGTAGATGAGAAAGCTTAGTCTGGAGATCATTCATGATATCAGGATTCTTCCCCAAACTATCACTCAGGCTCATACTGCATGGGAGAGCTTCACTTGCAGACTCGGGTGGAAAAGCTACAGTGCAGACTGGATTATTTTCGTCCCACCTGTGATATAACTTTAGCATGTTGATGTGACATAGTTGCTTGCTCTTTCTACGATCTGGTGTGGCGATGACATAGCTGACATCACTGAGTTTCTTCTCCACGAAATAAGGGGCCACTAAACTTGGCTTGAAGAGGTTGCCCATGAACTGGTAGCAGAATCAAAACCTGATCTCCTGGCTGAAAGTGGCGTAACCTGGACTTCTTATCATACCAAGTCTTCATCTTCTCCTGAGCAGCTCCTAAATTCTCTCTCACCAGCTGTAAAGCAGTGGACAGCCGTTCTTTGAACTTCATCACATACTCCAGCAGGTTGACGTCATCTTCCTCCGACAGCCAGCATTCCTTGAGTAGCTTAAGGGGTCCTCTTACTTCATGGCCAAACAGTAGTTCAAAAGGTGAGAAGCCCAGTGATTCATTTGGAGATTCTCTTGCGGCAAACACAACGAATGGAAGACCTTTATCCCAGTCTTTCTGATGTTCCAAACAGTATTTCTTGAGCATCGATTTGAGTGTTTGATGATATCTCTCCAACGCTCCTAGGGTCTGGGGATGGTAAGCTGAAGACGTGATCTGGGTGATGCCCAACTCTCAGAGACTGCTTGAAAACGTTTGACATGAAATTACTTCCCCGGTCGGACTGTACCTCCTTGGGCAGACCAAACTTTGTGAAGAACCCTAGCATTTCCTTAACCACGTTCTTTGCTGAGATGTTTCTAAGTGGAATGGCTTCAGGATAACGAGTAGCCATATCAATCATGGTCAACACATAAGAAAATCCTGAAGAAGTCTTAGGAAGAGGGCCCACAATATCCACCAACACACGGGTGAAAGGCGCCTCAAAAGGAGGAATGGGAACTAGAGGTGCAACCTTTTCAGTCTGATTACACTTCCCCACAACTTGACAGGTGTGACAAGACTTACAATACTAGGAAACATCCCTGAAGATACCTGGCCAGTAGAAGTGTTTCAAAATGCGTGCCACAGTCTTCCTCACTCCAAGGTCTCCTGCCAAACTGAAATCATGAGCCACTCGAATGATATCCTGCCTACAAACACGAGGGATGACAACTTGATGTACAACCTCCCATTCACAGTCGGCTGATGCTGTTGGGGGTCTCCACTTCCTCATAAGTACTCCTGACTTTACATAATAACAAGTAGAAGCACCGGCTGACTCTTCTTCACTGTAAGCAGAGTTAGTTAGACCTTTCAACTCAGGGTCAGCAACCTGCAACTCAACCATCTCTTGACGAGACAAATTATCAACACTACGGGGTACTGCCTCATCTGGTGAGTGGTCCAAATTAGCAAGAAAAGTGTCAGCTAGGATAACATCATCATCATCATTATCCTCTAAATCACCAGTAACTTTAGACTTAGCCCTAGTGACAGCACATGCAGGGAACACATCAGATACATCACAATCCTGGGACGCAGCCACTGGCTCACTAGACAAATGAGGAGCTGGACACACTTGACTTCCACCAATATCATTTCCAAGTAAGAAACTTACACCTGACATTGGGAGTGTCTCAACCAACCCAACCATAACGGAACCATTAACAAAACCAGACTCTAAATTCACTCTGCACAGAGGGACAGAGAAGTAATTATTCCCTACACCTTGTGAGATTACAGTTTCATCAGAGGAATTAACATTAGAGCCTAGAACACTGGTCAGCATAAGGGATTGGCAAGCACCTGTATCACTATATATTTTTACTAATTTCCTGTCATTACTGTCCAGAGGACTGACAAAACCATCAGACAGGAAATTAGCACATGAACTCTTGAGAGTGTCACCCACGTTACTGCTCAAAAGAGGAGCTTCATCATGAGAATTTAAGTTACCCCTCAAAGCAGGTTCAGTTAACTCAGTTAAAGAATTCTGGGAACTCTCAAGAGTGGACACTAGACCAATTGACTGAATATTTAAAGACTCCTTTTTGTTCACATCACGCTGTCTCCTGAAACATCTCTCCGTAGTATGACCAAGCTTACTACAATAAGTACATTTACTTTTCTGAAATCTAGAGGTGAAGCTGGTATTTACTTCCTGAGAAACATCATCTTTATTCTCTTTCCTGTTACCTGTACTCTGAGTAGAGGCAACGTACTTACTCTCAGCTTTCCCTTTTTCTCTAGAATATCTCTTGTGAGTGAGAACATACTCATCAGCTAAAACTGCAGCATCAGACAAATTATCTATTCTTTTCTCATCAAGATATAGGCTTACATCTTTATAAATACACCTTTTGAAGTCCTCCAGCAAAATCATCTGCTTAAATTTGTCAAAATCAGAATCCACATTCTTAGAATATAACCACTGCTCTAACAGATCTTCTTTGATTTTTGCATACTCAACATGGGATTGCTTATCTTGCTTGTAAGTTGTCCTAAATTTTACTCTATAGGCTTCAGGAACAAGCTCATAGGCCTTAAGATTCAAGCTCTTAACTACATCATAATTATCAGATTGATCCTGAGGCAAAGATGCATAAGTTACTTGAGCTTTACCGGTGAGAACAGTTTGAAGGAGTACTGACCAATACTCCTTGGGCCAATTAAAACCTGTAGCTACCCTATCAAACAACTGAAAATACTTAGTTAAATCAGATTCATTAAAAGGAGGGACAAGTTTAACATTTTTAGCCACATCAAAATCATCAGAGCTAGATGATCCAGTTCCACCTTGTTTCAAGCGATACTCATGGTCTGCCTGAATCCTGGCAAGTTCAATTTGTGCCTGAGCCTGTACCTGTGCCTCTTGAATACGAGCATTTGCCTCATTAACACGAGACTCCGCCTCCTTAGCCTTAGCCTCCTGCAGGGCTAGCTGTAACTTAGCTAATTCAATCTGCGTTTGCTCATTTGGAGGAGTTACATTAAACAAGCTTTCATTATTCATGTCAACAATTTGATCTTTAGAATGATGAGAGCGAACAGCAATTCCCAATTGTTGAGCAACAAGCTTAAGTTCATTCTTTGTTCGGTTTTCTACATCACACACTGTTTGCACATTTGACAAAAAATCTTTGGCTTCATCAAGTGTAGTAATAGTAGACATCATGAATAAGTAACAGTCACAAAATATCAAGCAATATCCTTATGATAATATCCTGAATATCCTGATATGAGGTCGCCAAATTTATGTTACGGAACAGAGAAAGATAATGTACACTTTAAGTGAGAATACTAAAAATCACTACTGTCCCGTAAAGTTCCAGGTTCAAAACAAAAGAGTTAGGTAAAATTACAAGTTAAAGTTTAATGCTCAAACTAACAACAAAACATTCAGGACTCATAAGGATAATGTAATGGCAAATAAACAGGTTAAATATATGGTTAACTGCAATAGCCTCTATTAACACGAAATTAGCAAGAGTAAATTTATCTAAGTCAGCCCTGATAAAATGAGATACCAGATAATACTCAGTGAATGCCAGATAAATTATTACAGATACAAACTATTATCAAAAATGACTGACATAAAACCCAACATTAATCAAAAACCTCACTAGGCCTAAGAATTAACCTTATGCTACACAGTACAAGAAAAAATGCAATAACACTTATACTCAAATTACACACAGCTGCTAGATGTTTGGAGATTTCCTGAGCACTCAATAATAACGGTACAGGGGAGGACAGAGATGTGAACAAAATGAGGAGCAGATCTAAGTGGCAATGATGCAGAGACTGAGCTCATTATATAGGGGCCAGGAGAGCTTGATACAACTTGTAAGAAGGACGCGCAAATGAAGCCATGGGGACAAAGTTGACAATCCCGCACTGAATAACAGAAAGGACGACTTACTCTACTATAACGGTAGAAGGGGGGGACTGAGGCAGAACACGCTCGTGATCAAACATGCAGCATACTGTGCGTTAAAATTACACAAAGGATGATGAAATCATAGGCTATGTAACAATGCACACATCCTAAGTCATTCACACAAGATTCACACTGTGGTGTGTGTGCTATCCTGCTACAGGAGAAAGTCACAGTCGCCAGTGAGCGAAAAAACCTCGTATTTACGTTAATAGAAGCAAGCTTGAGGGAAAAACTCCGTGACGACGGTGAAAATCCTGTACTCAGGTCAAACTGAGCGAAAAGTCGCTACATTTACACTGACAACTAATTGTTGTGTAGCGTGATGTATGTAATACACGGTGTAGGTGTGACAGTTGTAGTGTAACTGTACCTACGTGTAAAATGACATAGTAAATAATAACATGGCGACGACGAAGGCAGAGGAGAAGAAGCGGCAGCGTGCAGCAGACGATCAGCTGGCCCGCACAGCAAAACTGCTACACCCATTACTGAACCTGCAAACCAATTAAGGTGGAGCATCAAAAGTGTCAGTGAGACAAAATTCTTATTAAGTTACAATTACTCTCTCTGCCTAGCAGTCAGTGCTACGACGTACATTCGAGGTCGCCATTAATTATAGCACACGATTATGGTCGGCAAGTTGAGAATCCTTGTGCAAACTCGGGTCTTCCATAGCCTCAAGTTGCCTCTGCGGAGTTCTCTCTCGAACTTCCCCCTTAACCTACAGTACTTATATTAGTATCGGGGAGCTGAGAATCCTTGTGCAAACTCGGGTCTTCCATAGCCTTAAGTCGCCTCTGTGGAGTTCTCAGTTCCCCCTTAACCTACAGTGCTTATATTAGTATCGGGGAGCTGAGAATCCTTGTGCAAACTCGGGTCTTCCATAGCCTCGAGTCGCCTCTCAACTTCCCCCTTAACCTATGGTACATAATATGTATGTACAGGCCCTGGACATGCTTTGTCCTGTGGGACCAATGGGCGAGACATCTGGTCTGCACCCACTTCACCACTACCCTGTCTCTCAACTGACTCAGAGATTACAGGCGTGGTTATAAACGGCACAGGAAGGACATGTCCCTGATCAGTGGTGTTACTTTGACACACACTGCAGGAACGGAGAAAACTATCTATGTCCCGTCCCATCCCTGGCCAGAGAAAGTCAGCTCAGATACGGCCCTGGGTCTTCCTTTTGCCCATGTGACCTCCTGAGGCTGAACAATGATCCCATTGTAACACTGCTAGGCGGTACTTGGCGGGAACGACAAACTGCAGCCGAACCTCGCCCTCGGGTGTTCGTGACTCACGGTAGAGCCGTCCTTGTTTGCGAAGGAACTTGGCTCGACCTCCCCGTGAATACTTAATCACTCGACCCTTTTGTTTATTCCGCACGGCAGCAAGTGTCGGGTCAGAATGTAGTTCTTGTACAACAAGTTGACTGCACATCAGATCTTGCGGCGATTCAATGATCACTGGGGTGACACAGTCTGGAGCCTCAGTCATGGCTCGTGTTACCGCAGCAGCCGAAGTCTGAGTAGCGCTATCATCGGAGCAACTATCCTTGACACCGGAAATATTGCCGATGATGAGTTCAAATAAGGGTTCTGGCATGACAACTGCAAGTGTCATACCAGTATAAAATGGAGATGCCACCTGGATACATGCCTCAGGGAACAATCTCACTGATCCATCAATAAGGCTTACATGGATCTGTCGACCTGTATACTGCTCAGGCTGAACTAAACTCTGTTTAACAGAGCAACCTGAGGAACCATTGTCTCTCAGGACCTTCACAGGAATGCCTCCCACAAACCCTGGCTGTACAAGGAAGGTACTGTCACCTGTGGTGGGGCCTGTGGAGGAAGCAGCTAGCCACTCATGAGGCTGCTGAATTGATGCGGCGAACATTGTGCCTTGTGAATTATATACTTGAGAAGATGGAACATTGGCCATCTGTGGAGGGGGGTTCACTGTCACTGTGGGACTAGTGAACTGTGGGGAAGTACCCGCACTGCTGCACATGCTGCTGCTGAGGAATGAAGGCTGCATTTGCTTCCTGCCTCTTTTGAGCTGGTGGTGAAAAAGTTTGTCCCGACGGTCAGTTGCGTGGCTGATACTGCTGCTGGTTAGGGTACTTGTTGTACCTCTTCCACTCAGGTTTCTGAGTGTTTTGTCCCTGGTCCTTCCACTGCAGTTTTGGACCTTGGCCATTATTCTGAGAATGGCCTTGTTGCTGGGATTCAGTCTGAGACGGCTTCCCAGACTTATCAGCTTTTCTGTTCCAGGTATTTTGCTTACGAGTTTGATACCCGTATGCAGTAAAGAATGCGTCAGCCTTCTCTGCCATTTGGCTGGCATCTTTCACCTGGCAGATCTTAAGCTGTGCTATGAGCTCAGCAGGCCACGACTCTCTAGCTGTGTACGCAGCATAAGGTCAATTATCCCCTCACGCGTGGAAGGAGTTTCATCTTTCTCCATCCACTCATTTAAGTAGGCTGTGAGACGATCAAGAAACTGAACAGCTGTCTCCTTGTCTTGGAGACGAGCTCGCATGAACTGAACTTTGGCGTCGTCTACTGTGAGACCATACGCATTAATGAGTGCAGCTTTCATCATCTCATATGTGAGATTGTCTCCACGAATTCTGTGGAGAATATCGAGGGCAGGGCCCTCAAATAGGCTAAAAAACTGAAGCCACTTAGCTGCCTCATCCAGTTGATACATGTCTGCCATGTCCTCAAAACGAGCTATGTACGGCTCGATTTGCTCGCTTTCCTTGTATGAAGGAAGCTTGATGCGTGGGGTCGCCAGGACATGTGCAGGGAGAACGCTCGTGGAGCTTGGACCAACTGCAACAGACGTGTCTGAAGCCAAGGAATCTCGCTGGAGCTTCAGCACTTCAAGTTCATGTTTTTCTCGTGCCTCACGTTCGGCACGCTCGTATTCGCGCTGTTCTCGCTCGCGTTCGTGTCGTTCACGCTGGTATTCGTGCTGTTCTCGCTCTTTTTCTAACTCGAGCTCGCATTGTTTCTGCTCGTATTCGCACTGTTTCTCACGCTGCTCTTGTTCATATGCACGCTCTCTTTCGCGTTCCTCACGCTGTTCTCGCTCATATTCGCGCTGAATCTTATGCTCTTCACGGGCATCATTCTCGCATTGCTGCTCCTGATTATGCCGTGAGAGTGTATACTCTTTAATTTCGGTTGGGTCTGTAAGACCCATATCATTGGCTTCCTGTAAAAATATGGTGGTAGCCATGGTGCTAATTTACTAAGCAAACCGAAACTGAGCACTGACTGCTTCGTAAACAAATACTAATAAACACAAGTAAAGAGTACAGACACAAGTTAGTGGTGACCAGTCTTATCTAGTTAACTGGCAAAGATTAAAGCAAAAATGCAAATAACTAAGAACTCTCAATAATTAACACAATGGGTACGGCGGCTACCCAGGAGCGAATAAAATCGTCTGGCGTTACCAAGAATAAACTAAAGTTAAGTACTCTATTGATTAATAAAGCAAAAATTCACTTGCTAAATCAACGGTAACCACCAGTAAACTTGTGCTTATAAACTTTAATGATAAATTCCTAAATATGAACGAGTGAGCACTATCTCGTGAATAGCTTTAGAGCTAGGAGTTAATATCCTGGAATGAGGTCGCCAATTCTCACGGGGTTTTTAAAATATCACGTTTTTTTTTTTTAAATATGTGCTTAAATATTTTTTAATTGATATTAATATTCAATAATATTGAAGAGCAGAGACAATGATTGTCTTGCTACATCAAGCAACGATTACTTTACGCTGGCTTGTCCACGATTCTCTGAGAACGAGAATTTAAAAACTTTCTCAACAGTACACAGCAGAGACTAATTACTCACAAATGCTGAATTTGTACTGTTAGCCTCTGGAGAAAGTTACTTCACCCCTGACAATAAATAACTAATACTAACATCAGGTTCTTGCCGATGCTTAAACTCCTAGGTGGCACAATGGATATTAAGTTAATACAACAAGACTGGTCTAAGTACCAGTTATGAATAGTAAAACGTCTATGCAAGCTAGGAGCTATGTGGGAAATAAGCTTAATTTGGAGAAATGAAACAAGATTTTACTTTACATTAAGCTCAAGAAAAAAGAACTGTTAAATTTATTGATTGCAAAAAAATAAATTTAACGTTACATTTCAAATCAAATCAATGAGACCGCACTCACTCACTCACACAAAAGCTAAATACTTACGCCTAGGAAAAACACCTTAACTAAACTCTTAAGACTACAAAATACACAAAGGAAATACTGATCGATGAATGCTGTGTATCACCCAGGGGGTGGGAGTTTGGATTAACTGTACTAGTGGAGCTTGGGTGCTAGCTGACCTCTCACACTTCTTGAGCACAGGACCTCTCTCCGTCACAGCAACAACTAGACTGACTTCAAATGATGTATAGGCAGGACGCACAAGCCACCGGAAGAAGGCGTGGCTAACGGTTGAGGCAAGCAGGGGTGAACAATAAAGAAACAATTGTATCGCTCAGTAGAGCACTTAGTGACGTGTATTAAATCGGTCACTTTTGAAAGTGACGAATGTTTTGAAAAGTATACTCCGAAATGGAGAGAGAAACGGTTAACTGAGCGATACACAGTGAGTTTTCCACGAATAGTTCGTGGCTTCTCACAAAAGGGAAATGTCGCGAATTCATTCGTGACAGTACTGTCCTCATTTCTCTTTTTATGAGAAAGTCTTGCATCCAACAAAACAGTTTGCCTCGAATTCCTCCTTGATGGTACAGTTTCCATAAAGTCTTTGGTGTGGTACTGTGTCAAAAGCTTTCTTGAAATCTAAATAGATACTGTCCACCCATCCTTCCCTTTCCTGTATTGTGTTTGTTACTCTGTCATAGTAGCTCAACAGATTAGTAACACATGGTTTTCCTTTTCTGAAACCAAACTGTCTTTCTGTTATCATACTGTGTTCTTCTAGATGATATACCCAAGCTTTTCTTATAAGTTTTTCTAATACCTTGCTTACAACACTGGTCAGTGATACTGGTCGGTAGTTGAGTGGATTTTGTCTATTTCCTTTCTTGAATATGGGGACAATATTTGCTTTTTTCCAAATATCAGGTAGTTTACCTTGACTCAAGGATTTCTTGAAAATTAAAAATAATGGTTTACTTAACTCCTTTGCACATTCTCGTAATACCCAACATGAAATTTCATCAGGACCACTTGCTTTTCCTCTTTCTAATCTACTTAACTCCTCCTGTATTACTTTTTCTGCTATTTGTATATCTGGTAGTATGTGTGGACATGCCTGTTCCACATAGTCCCTCTCAAAATTTTTTTCTTCTGTAAAAACTAATTGGACATTCTTATTTAGTGCTTCACAAATATCTTTTTCTTGTGTATAAGTGATTCCTTCGTCCGTAATGGATTGTATTATATCTTTTACTTTGGTTTTGCTTCTGATATAGCTGTAAAAGAAGCTTTGGTTGTTCACTACTTTTATTTATTATATCCTCCTCAAACTGTTTTTGGGCTTCCCTCCTTATTCCTGTATAGTCGTTTCTTGCCTGTTTGTAATTATTATACGCCCTTTCACTATTGTGTCTTCTGTATCTATTCCACAACAAATCTCTTCTTTCTTTTGATTTTTTACATTCTGTATTGAACCATTTCTGTATTTTCTTATCTGCTTCTTTGTGCTGTGAGATGTACTTCTGGACTCCTATTTCATAAAATTCACAGAATTTTTTATATACAGCATTTAAATCTTGTCCTCTAAGCTCATTTTCCCAATCAACTTCTAAGAAATACTTCTTTAGATCTTGATAATTTCCCTTTTTATAGTTTAGGCTCTTTTTGTAACTGTCATTGCTGTTTACTATGTCATATGCTATCCTGAAGTTATAATTTAGTACTACATGATCGCTTTTGCCGAGTGGTGGGTGATATATTAAACTGTCAATATCATTTTCTTGCCTAGTAAATATTAGATCTAGCACTGAGGTACATCAAGTCCTCTTTTTCTGGTGGTTTCCCTCACATGGTGCGTTAGGAAAAACTCTTGTACGAGATCCAGGAGTTTTGGTCCCAACAGCTTTCTAGGCTAATTATATCTAGAGTATTCCAATTTATATTTGTATTGAAATCCCCAGTTAGTATAATTCTTTCCGATTTCTCTTCCATTTTATGTAGTAATGATCTTATACTCTGAATTGTACTCTATGTGTGTGTGTGTGTGTGTGTGTGTGTGTGTGTGTGTGTGTGTGTGTGTGTGTGTGTGTGTGTGTGTGTGTGTGTGTGTGTGTGTGTGTGTGTGTATGTGTTCTTACCTAATTATTCTTACCTAATTGTAATTTTACAGGAATGAGTGAAGCTCGTACTGCCCCGTGTCTTAAACCATATATATCGTACATATCCTTAAATTTGTGAATTGTTTTGGCACACACTATTTCATTCAGTAGTGCATTCCATTGATCAATTGCTCTGTTTGGGAAACTGAATTTCCTTACGTCTTTATCACCTCTCTTCTTATGCAATTTTTTGCTGTGTCCTCTTGCTGATGCCTCTCCATATGTTAAGTAATCATTTATGTCTATTCTCTCCTTTCCTGATATCCATTTATATAGCATTATCATGTCACCTCTTTTCCTTCTCTCCTGTAGTGTTGGTAGATTCAGTTTATTTAGTCTTTCTTCGTAGCTTAGTTCCCTTAAGCTTGGTATCCATCTTGTAGTGGCCCTTTGAACTTTTTCAATCTTGTCTATGTGGTTTTTGAGATGAGGACTCCAGACTACTGATGCATATTCCAGGGTTGGTCTAATGAATGATGTTATTATCCTTCTTAGCATGTCTTCATTTATGTATATGAATGCTATTCTCATATTTGCAAGCAGTGTATACATGTTCCGTACCTTCTCGCTGATGTGGTCAGCCGGAGATAGTCTGTTATTGATAATCACACCTAGGTCTTTCTCTCTTTCTGATGTGTATAGGGTTTAATTTCCTAACTTATAATCCCAATCAGGTCTTTTTCCACTTTTACCAAACTTGATTACATGACACTTGTCCACATTGAATTCCATTTGCCATGTACTACTCCATTCATGAAGTTTATTTAATTCTTCTTGTAGCTCCTTACAAGAGTCTGTTAGTAATTCTCCTTTGTATTTTTGCATCATCTGCAAACATACTTAGATAGCTCTCATTTCCAATGTTACAGTTTATATCATTTATATATACTAAAAACATGATTGGTGCCAGCACTGAACCCTGTGGTACTCCACGAGTCACTTCTTTCCATGATGAGTACGAGTAGTTTCCTCTTAGTACTGTCCTCATTTCTCTTTTTATGAGAAAGTCTTGCATCCAACAAAACAGTTTGCCTCGAATTCCTCCTTGATGGTACAGTTTCCATAAAAGTCTTTGGTGTGGTACTGTGTCAAAAGCTTTCTTGAAATCTAAATAGATACTGTCCACCCATCCTTCCCTTTCCTGTATTGTGTTTGTTAGTCTGTCATAGTAGCTCAACAGATTAGTAACACATGATTTTCCTTTTCTGAAACCAAACTGTCTTTCTGTTATCATACTGTGTTCTTCTAGATGATTAACCCAAGCTTTTCTTATAAGTTTTTCTAATACCTTGCGTACAACACTGGTCAGTGATACTGGTCGGTAGTTGAGTGGATTTTGTCTATTTCCTTTCTTGAATAAGGGGACAATATTTGCTTTTTTCCAAATATCAGGTATTTTATCTTGACTCAAGGATTTCTTGAAAATTAAAAATAATGGTTTACTTAACTCCTTTGTATATTCTCGTAATACCCAACATGAAATTTCATCAGGACCACTTGCTTTTCCTCTTTCTAATCTACTTAACTCCTCCTGTATTACTTTTTCTGCTATTTGTATATCTGGTAGTATGTGTGGACATGCGTGTTCCACATAGTCCCTCTCAAAATTATTTTCTTCTGTAAAAACTAATTGAAAAATCTTATTTAGTGCTTCACAAATATCTTTCTCTTGTGTATAAGTGATTCCCTCGTCCGTAAGGGATTGTATTATATCTTTTACTTTAGTTTTGCTTCTGATATAGCTGTAAAACAGTTTGGGTTGATCACTACTCTTATTTATTATATTCTCCTCAAACTGTTTTTGGGCTTCCCTCCTTATTCTTGTATAGTCGTTTCTTGCTTGTTTGTAATTATTATACGCCCTTTCACTATTGTGTCTTCCGTATCTATTCCACAACAAATCTCTTCTTTCTTTTTATTTTTTACATTCTGTATTGAACCATTTCTGCATTTTCTTATCTGCTTCTTTGTGCTGTTAGATGTACTTCTGGACTCCTATTTCATAAAAGTCACAGAATTTTTTATATACAGCATTTAAATCTTGTGCTCTAAGCCCATTTTCCCAATCAACTTCTAAGAAATATTTCTTTAGATCTTGATAATTTTCCTTTTTATAGTTTAGGCTCTTTTTGTAACTGTCATTGCTGTTTACTATGTCATATGCTATCCTGAAGTTATAATTTAGTACTGCATGATCGCTTTTGCCGAGTGGAGGGTGCTATATTAAAATGTCAATATCATTTTCTTGCCTAGTATATATTAGATCTAGCACTGAGGTACATCAAGTCCTCTTTTTCTGGTGGATTCCCTCACATGTTGCGCTAGGAAAATCTCTTGTACGAGATCCAGGAGCTTTTCGTTCCAACAGCTTTCTTGGCTAATTATATCTAGAGTATTCCAATTTATATTTGTATTAAAATCTCCAGTTAGTATAATTCTTTCCGATTTCTCTTCCATTTTATGTAGTAATGATCTTATACTCTGAATAGTACTGTGTGTGTGTGTGTGTGTGTGTGTGTCTGTGTGTGTGTGTGTGTGTTAATGTGTGTGTGTGTGTGTGTGTGTGTGTGTGTGTGTGTGTGTGGATGAGTGTGTGTGTATGTGTTAGTGTGTTTGTGTGTGTGTGTGTGTGTGTGTGTGTGTGTGTGTGTGTTCTTACCTAATTGTTCTTACCTAATTGTATCTTTACAGGAATGAGTCAAGCTCGTACTGTCCCGTGTCTTAAACCATATTTATCGTACATATCCTTAAATTTGTGAATTGTTTTGGCACACACTATTTCATTCGGTAGTGCATTCCATTGATCAATTGCTCTATTTGGAAAACTAAATTTCCTTACGTCTTTATCACCTCTCTTCTTATGCAATTTTTTGCAGTGTCCTCTTGCTGATGCTTCTCCATATGTTAAGTAATCATTTATGTCTATTTTCTCCTTTCTTGATATGCATTTATATAGCATTATCATGTCACCTCTTTTCTTTCTCTCCTGTAGTGTTGGTAGATTCAGTATATTTATTCTTTCTTCGTAACTTAGGTCCCTTAAGCTTGGTATCCATCTTGTAGCGGTCCTTTGAACTTTTTCAATCTTGTCTATGTGGTTTTTGAGATGAGGACTCCAGACTACTGATGCATATTCCAGGGTTGGTCTAATGAATGATTTTATTATCCTTCTTAGCATGTCTTCATTTATGTATGTGAATGCCATTCTAATATTTGCAAGCAGTGTGTACATGTTCCGTACCTTCTCGCTGATGTGGTCAGCCGGAGATAGTCTGTTATTGATAATCACACCTAGGTCTTTCTCTCTTTCTGATGTGTATAGGGTTTTATTTCCTAACTTATAATCCCAATCAGGTCTTTTTCCACTTTTACCAAACTTGATTACATGACACTTGTCCACATTGAATTCCATTTGCCATGTACTACTCCATTCATGAAGTTTATTTAATTCTTCTTGTAGCTCCTTACAAGAGTCTGTGTTAGTAATTCTCCTTTGTATTTTTGCATCATCTGCAAACATATTCAGATAGCTTTCATTTCCAGTGTTACTGTTTTTATCATTTATATACAATAAAAACATGATTGGTGCCAGCACTGAACCCTGTGGTACTCCACTAGTCACTTCTTTCCATGATGAGTACCAGTAGTTTCCTCTTAGTACTGTCCTCATCTCTCTTTTTATGAGAAAGTCTTGCATCCAACAAAACAGTTTACCTCGAATTCCTCCTTGATGGTACAGTTTCCATAAAGTCTTTGGTATGGTACTGTGTCAAAAGCTTTCTTGAAATCTAAATAGATACTGTCCACCCATCCTTCCCTTTCCTGTATTGTGTTAGTTACTCTGTCATAGTAGCTCAACAGATTAGTAACACATGATTTTCCTTTTCTGAAACCAAACTGTCTTTCTGTTATCATACTGTGTTCTTCTAGATGATTTACCCAAGCTTTTCTTATATGTTTTTCTAATACCTTGCTTACAACACTGGTCAGTGATACTGGTCGGTAGTTGAGTGGATTTTGTCTATTTCCTTTCTTGAATAAGGGGACAATATTTGCTTTTTTCCAAATATCAGGTAGTTTACCTTGACTCAAGGATTTCTTGAAAATTAAAAATAATGGTTTACTTAACTCCTTTGCACATTCTCGTAATACCCAACATGAAATTTCATCAGGACCACTTGCTTTTCCTCTTTCTAATCTACTTAACTCCTCCTGTATTACTTTTTCTGCTATTTGTATATCTGGTAGTATGTGTGGACATGCGTGTTCCACATAGTCCCTCTCAAAATTTTTTTCTTCTGTAAAAACTAATTGAAAATTCTTATTTAGTGCTTCACAAACATCTTTCTCTTGTGTATAAGTGATTCTCTCGTCCGTAATGGATTGTATTATATCTTTTACTTTAGTTTTGCTTCTGATATAGCTGTAAAACAACTTTGGTTGATCACTACTCTTATTTATTATATCCTCCTCAAACTGTTTTTGGGCTTCCCTCCTTATTCTTGTATAGTCGTTTCCTGCCTGTTTGTAATTATTATACGCCCTTTCACTATTGTGTCTTCTGTATCTATTCCACAACAAATCTCTTCTCTCTTTTTATTTTTTACATTCTGTATTGAACCATTTTTGTATTTTCTTATCTGCTTCTTTGTGCTGTGAGATGTACTTCTGGACTCCTATTTCATAAAATTCACAATTTTTTTTTTATACATCATTTAAATCTTGTCCTCTAAGCTCATTTTCCCAATCAACTTCCAAGAAATACTTCTTTAGATCTTGATAATTTCCCTTTTTATAGTTTAGGCTCTTTTTGTAACTGTCATTGCTGTTTACTATGTCATATGCTATCCTGAAGTTATAATTTAGTACTACATGATTGCTTTTGCCGAGTGGAGGGTGATATATTAAAGTGTCAATATCATTTTCTTGCCTAATAAATATTAGATCTAGCACTGAGGTACATCAAGTCCTCTTTTTCTGGTGGTTTCCCTCACATGGTGCGTTAGGAAAAACTCTTGTACGAGATCCAGGAGTTTTGGTCCCAACAGCTTTCTAGGCTAATTATATCTAGAGTATTCCAATTTATATTTGTATTGAAATCCCCAGTTAGTATAATTCTTTCCGATTTCTCTTCCATTTTATGTAGTAATGATCTTATACTCTGAATTGTACTCTGTGTGTGTGTGTGTGTGTGTGTGTGTGTGTGTGTGTGTGTGTGTGTGGATGAGTGTGTGTGTATGTGTTAGTGTGTGTGTGTGTGTGTGTGTGTGTATGTGTTCTTACCTAATTGTTCTTACCTAATTGTAATTTTACAGGAATGAGTGAAGCTCGTACTGCCCCGTGTCTTAAACCATATATATCGTACATATCCTTAAATTTGTGAATTGTTTTGGCACACACTATTTCATTCGGTAGTGCATTCCAATGATCAATTGCTCTGTTTGGGAAACTGAATTTCCTTACGTCTTTATCACCTCTCTTCTTATGCAATTTTTTGCAGTGTCCTCTTGCTGATGCCTCTCCATTTGTTAAGTAATCATTTATGTCTATTTTCTCCTTTCCTGATATGCATTTATATAGCATTATCATGTCACCTCTTTTCCTTCTCTCCTGTAGTGTTCGTATATTCAGTTTATTTAGTCTTTCTTCGTAGCTTAGTTACCTTAAGATTGGTATCCATCTTGTAGTGGCCCTTTGAACTTTTTCAATCTTGTCTATGTGGTTTTTGAGATGAGGACTCCAGACTACTGATGCATATTCCAGGGTTGGTCTAATGAATGATGTTATTATCCTTCTTAGCATGTCTTCATCTATGTATATGAATGCTATTCTCATATTTGCAAGCAGTGTATACATGTTCCGTACCTTCTCGCTGATGTGGTCAGCCGGAGATAGTCTGTTATTGATAATCACACCTAGGTCTTTCTCTCTTTCTGATGTGTATAGGGTTTAATTTCCTAACTTATAATCCCAATCAGGTCTTTTTCCACTTTTACCAAACTTGATTACTGTACATGACACTTGTCCACATTGAATTCCATTTGCCATGTACTACTCCATTCATGAAGTTTATTTAATTCTTCTTGTAGCTCCTTACAAGAGTCTGTTAGTAATTCTCCTTTGTATTTTTGCATCATCTGCAAACATATTCAGATAGCTCTCATTTCCAATGTTACAGTTTATATCATTTATATATACTAAAAACATGATTGGTGCCAGCACTGAACCCTGTGGTACTCCACGAGTCACTTCTTTCCATGATGAGTACGAGTAGTTTCCTCTTAGTACTGTCCTCATTTCTCTTTTTATGAGAAAGTCTTGCATCCAACAAAACAGTTTGCCTCGAATTCCTCCTTGATGGTATAGTTTCCATAAAAGTCTTTGGTGTGGTACTGTGTCAAAAGCTTTCTTGAAATCTAAATAGATACTGTCCACCCATCCTTCCCTTTCCTGTATTGTGTTTGTTACTCTGTCATAGTAGCTCAACAGATTAGTAACACATGATTTTCCTTTTCTGAAACCAAACTGTCTTTCTTTTATCATACTGTGTTCTTCTAGATGATTAACGCAAGCTTTTCTTATAAGTTTTTCTAATACCTTGCGTACAACACTGGTCAGTGATACTGGTCGGTAGTTGAGTGGATTTTGTCTATTTCCTTTCTTGAATAAGGGGACAATATTTACTTTTTTCCAAATATCAGGTAGTTTACCTTGACTCAAGGATTTCTTGAAAATTAAAAATAATGGTTTACTTAACTCCTTTGTATATTCTCGTAATACCCAACATGAAATTTCATCAGGACCACTTGCTTTTCCTCTTTCTAATCTACTTAACTCCTGTATTACTTTTTCTGCTATTTGTATATCTGGTGGTATGTGTGGACATGCGTGTTCCACATAGTCCCTCTCAAAATTATTTTCTTCTGTAAAAACTAATTGAAAATTCTTATTTAGTGCTTCACAAATATCTTTCTCTTGTGTATAAGTGATTCCCTCGTCTGTAAGGGATTGTATTATATCTTTTACTTTAGTTTTGCTTCTGATATAGCTGTAAAACAGGTTGGGTTGATCACTACTCTTATTTATTATATTCTCCTCAAACTGTTTTTGGGCTTCCCTCCTTATTCTTGTATAGTCGTTTCTTGCTTGTTTGTAATTATTATGCGCCCTTTCACTATTGTGTCTTCCGTATCTATTCCACAACAAATCTCTTCTTTCTTTTTATTTTTTACATTCTGTATTGAACCATTTCTGCATTTTCTTATCTGCTTCTTTGTGCTGTTAGATGTACTTCTGGACTCCTATTTCATAAAAGTCACTGAATTTTTTATATACAGCATTTAAATCTTGTGCTCTAAGCCCATTTTCCCAATCAACTTCTAAGAAATACTTCTTTAGATCTTGATAATTTTCCTTTTTATAGTTTAGGCTCTTTTTGTAACTGTCATTGCTGTTTACTATGTCATATGCTATCCTGAAGTTATAATTTAGTACTGGATGATCGCTTTTGCCGAGTGGAGGGTGCTATATTAAAATGTCAATATCATTTTCTTGCCTAGTATATATTAGATCTAGCACTGAGGTACATCAAGTCCTCTTTTTCTGGTGGATTCCCTCACATGTTGCGTTAGGAAAATCTCTTGTACGAGATCCAGGAGCTTTTGGTCCCAACAGCTTTCTTGGCTAATTATATCTAGAGTATTCCAATTTATATTTGTATTAAAATCTCCAGTTAGTTTAATTCTTTCCGATTTCTCTTCCATTTTATGTAGTAATGATCTTATACTCTGAATAGTACTCTGTGTGTGTGTGTGTGTGTGTGTCTGTGTGTGTGTGTGTGTGTGTTAATGTGTGTGTGTGTGTGTGTGTGTGTGTGTGTGTGTGTGTGTGTGTGTGTGGATGAGTGTGTGTGTATGTGTTAGTGTGTTTGTGTGTGTGTGTGTGTGTGTGTGTGTGTGTGTGTGTGTGTATGTGTTCTTACCTAATTGTTCTTACCTAATTGTATCTTTACAGGAATGAGTCAAGTTCGTACTGTCCCGTGTCTTAAACCATATTTATCGTACATATCCTTAAATTTGTGAATTGTTTTGGCACACACTATTTCATTCGGTAGTGCATTCCATTGATCAATTGCTCTATTTGGAAAACTAAATTTCCTTACGTCTTTATCACCTCTCTTCTTATGCAATTTTTTGCAGTGTCCTCTTGCTGATGCTTCTCCATATGTTAAGTTTTTTTTTTTTTTTTTGTGATCGACTCTGGGCATAGGCTTCACAGCCTGCTTTCAAGGCCCAGTAGTCCTCCTACGTACCGCACACCTCTACATGTCACCACTTCGGCGCTAACACCCACCGTCCATATTGAATACATGCTAGGGCTGTCTCATACAGGACTGGTGTATTGGTATTAGCGGGAGTATTTTTACGACATGTCGGCGGGCCTTCTGGTAGATCAGTAAAGTCTGATTTTATGAAATTCAAATCCTTAAACTGTTCCCTGCCTCAGCGGGATTTGAACCCGGGTCTGTCAGGACTGCAGGCCAACTCTCTACCGATTGAGCCACCGCCTCCCCCAAATAATCATTTATGTCTATTTTCTCCTTTCTTGATATGCATTTATATAGCATTATCATGTCACCTCTTTTCCTTCTCTCCTGTAGTGTTGGTAGATTCAGTTTATTTAGTCTTTCTTCGTAGCTTAGGTCCCTTAAGCTTGGTATCCATCTTGTAGCGGTCCTTTGAACTTTTTCAATCTTGTCTATGTGGTTTTTGAGATGAGGACTCCAGACTACTGATGCATATTCCAGGGTTGGTCTAATGAATGATTTTATTATCTTTCTTAGCATGTCTTCATTTATGTATGTGAATGCTATTCTCATATTTGCAAGCAGTGTATACATGTTCCGTACCTTATCGCTGATGTGGTCAGCCGGAGATAGTCTGTTATTGATAATCACACCTAGGTCTTTCTCTCTTTCTGATGTGTATAGGGTTTTATTTCCTAGCTTATAATCCCAATCAGGTCTTTTTCCACTTTTACCAAACTTGATTACATGACACTTGTCCACATTGAATTCCATTTCCCATGTACTACTCCATTCATGAAGTTTATTTAATTCTTCTTGTAGCTCCTTACAAGAGTCTGTGTTAGTAATTCTCCTTTGTATTTTTGAATCATCTGCAAACATATTCAGATAGCTCTCATTTCCAGTGTTACTGTTTATATCATATACAATAAAAACATGATTGGTGCCAGCACTGAACCCTGTGGTACTCCACTAGTCACTTCTTTCCATGATGAGTACGAGTAGTTTCCTCTTAGTACTGTCCTCATTTCTCTCTTTATGAGAAAGTCTTGCATCCAACAAAACAGTTTGCCTCGAATTCCTCCTTGATGGTACAGTTTCCATAAAGTCTTTGGTATGGTACTGTGTCAAAAGCTTTCTTGAAATCTAAATAGATACTGTCCACCCATCCTTCCCTTTCCTGTATTGTGTTTGTTACTCTGTCATAGTAGCTCAACAGATTAGTAACACATGATTTTCCTTTTCTGAAACCAAACTGTCTTTCTGTTATCATACTGTGTTCTTCTAGATGATTTACCCAAGCTTTTCTTATATGTTTTTCTAATACCTTGCTTACAACACTGGTCAGTGATACTGGTCGGTAGTTGAGTGGATTTTGTCTATTTCCTTTCTTGAATAAGGGGACAATATTTGCTTTTTTTCCAAATATCAGGTAGTTTACCTTGACTCAAGGATTTCTTGAAAATTAAAAATAATGGTTTACTTAACTCCTTTGCACATTCTCGTAATACCCAACATGAAATTTCATCAGGACCACTTGCTTTTCCTCTTTCTAATCTACTTAACTCCTCCTGTATTACTTTTTCTGCTATTTGTATATCTGGTAGTATGTGTGGACATGCGTGTTCCACATAGTCCCTCTCAAAATTTTTTTCTTCTGTAAAAACTAATTGAAAATTCTTATTTAGTGCTTCACAAACATCTTTCTCTTGTGTATAAGTGATTCTCTCGTCCGTAATGGATTGTATTATATCTTTTACTTTAGTTTTGCTTCTGATATAGCTGGAAAACAACTTTGGTTGATCACTACTCTTATTTATTATATCCTCCTCAAACTGTTTTTGGGCTTCCCTCCTTATTCTTGTATAGTCGTTTCCTGCCTGTTTGTAATTATTATACGCCCTTTCACTATTGTGTCTTCTGTATCTATTCCACAACAAATCTCTTCTTTCTTTTTATTTTTTACATTCTGTATTGAACCATTTTTGTATTTTCTTATCTGCTTCTTTGTGCTGTGAGATGTACTTCTGGACTCCTATTTCATAAAAGTCACTGAATTTTTTTTATATACATCATTTAAATCTTGTCCTCTAAGCTCATTTTCCCAATCAACTTCTAAGAAATACTTCTTTAGATCTTGATAATTTCCCTTTTTATAGTTTGGGCTCTTTTTGTAACTGTCATTGCTGTTTACTATGTCATATGCTATCCTGAAGTTATAATTTAGTACTGCATGATCGCTTTTGCCGAGTGGAGGGTGATATATTAAACTGTCAATATCATTTTCTTGCCTAGTAAATATTAGATCTAGCACTGAGGTACATCAAGTCCTCTTTTTCTGGTGGTTTCCCTCACATGTTGAGTTAGGAAAAACTCTTGTACGAGATCCAGGAGCTTTTGGTCCCAACAGCTTTCTTGGCTAATTATATCTAGAGTATTCCAATTTATATTTGTATTGAAATCCCCAGTTAGTATAATTCTTTCCGATTTCTCTTCCATTTTATGTAGTAATGATCTTATACTCTGAATTGTACTCTGTGTGTGTGTGTGTGTGTGTGTGTGTGTGTGTGTGTGTGTGTTAATGTGTGTGTGTGTGTGTGTGTGTGTGTGTGTGTGTGTGTGTGTGTGTGTGGATGAGTGTGTGTGTATGTGTTAGTGTGTGTGTGTGTGTGTGTGTGTGTGTGTGTGTGTGTGTGTGTGTGTGTGTATGTGTTCTTACCTAATTGTTCTTACCTAATTGTATCTTTACAGGAATGAGTCAAGCTCGTACTGTCCCGTGTCTTAAACCATATTTATCGTACATATCCTTAAATTTGTGAATTGTTTTGGCACACACTATTTCATTCGGTAGTGCATTCCATTGATCAATTGCTCTGTTTGGGAAAATGAATTTCCTTACGTCTTTATCACCTCTCTTCTTATGCAATTTTTTGCAGTGTCCTCTTGCTGATGCTTCTCCATATGTTAAGTAATCATTTATGTCTATTTTCTCCTTTCTTGATATGCATTTATATAGCATTATCTTGTCACCTCTTTTCTTTCTCTCCTGTAGTGTTGGTAGATTCAGTTTATTTAGTCTTTCTTCGTAGCTTAGGTCCCTTAAGCTTGGTATCCATCTTGTAGCGGTCCTTTGAACTTTTTCAATCTTGTCTATGTGGTTTTTGAGATGAGGACTCCAGACTACTGATGCATATTCCAGGGTTGGTCTAATGAATGATTTTATTATCCTTCTTAGCATGTCTTCATTTATGTATGTGAATGCTATTCTCATATTTGCAAGCAGTGTGTACATGTTCCGTACCTTATCGCTGATGTGGTCAGCCGGAGATAGTCTGTTATTGATAATCACACCTAGGTCTTTCTCTCTTTCTGATGTGTATAGGGTTTTATTTCCTAACTTATAATCCCAATCAGGTCTTTTTCCACTTTTACCAAACTTGATTACTGTACATGACACTTGTCCACATTGAATTCAATTTGCCATGTACTACTCCATTCATGAAGTTTATTTAATTCTTCTTGTAGCTCCTTACAAGAGTCTGTGTTAGTAATTCTCCTTTGTATTTTTGCATCATCTGCAAACATATTCAGATAGCTCTCATTTCCAGTGTTACTGTTTATATCATTTATATACAATAAAAACATGATTGGTGCCAGCACTGAACCCTGTGGTACTCCACTAGTCACTTCTTTCCATGATGAGTAGTTTCCTCTTAGTACTGTCCTCATTTCTCTTTTTATGAGAAAGTCTTGCATCCAACAAAACAGTTTGCCTCGAATTCCTCCTTGATGGTACAGTTTCCATAAAGTCTCTGGTATGGTACTGTGTCAAAAGCTTTCTTGAAATCTAAATAGATACTGTCCACCCATCCTTCCCTTTCCTGTATTGTGTTTGTTACTCTGTCATAGTAGCTCAACAGATTAGTAACACATGATTTTCCTTTTCTGAAACCAAACTGTCTTTCTGTTATCATACTGTGTTCTTCTAGATGATTTACCCAAGCTTTTCTTATATGTTTTTCTAATACCTTGCTTACAACACTGGTCAGTGATACTGGTCGGTAGTTGAGTGGATTTTGTCTATTTCCTTTCTTGAATAAGGGGACAATATTTGCTTTTTTTCCAAATATCAGGTAGTTTACCTTGACTCAAGGATTTCTTGAAAATTAAAAATAATGGTTTACTTAACTCCTTTGCACATTCTCGTAATACCCAACATGAAATTTCATCAGGACCACTTGCTTTTCCTCTTTCTAATCTACTTAACTCCTCCTGTATTACTTTTTCTGCTATTTGTATATCTGGTAGTATGTGTGGACATGCGTGTTCCACATAGTCCCTCTCAAAATTTTTTTCTTCTGTAAAAACTAATTGAAAATTCTTATTTAGTGCTTCACAAACATCTTTCTCTTGTGTATAAGTGATTCTCTCGTCCGTAATGGATTGTATTATATCTTTTACTTTAGTTTTGCTTCTGATATAGCTGGAAAACAACTTTGGTTGATCACTACTCTTATTTATTATATCCTCCTCAAACTGTTTTTGGGCTTCCCTCCTTATTCTTGTATAGTCGTTTCCTGCCTGTTTGTAATTATTATACGCCCTTTCACTATTGTGTCTTCTGTATCTATTCCACAACAAATCTCTTCTTTCTTTTTATTTTTTACATTCTGTATTGAATCATTTTTGTATTTTCTTATCTGCTTCTTTGTGCTGTGAGATGTACTTCTGGACTCCTATTTCATAAAATTCACAATTTTTTTTATATACATCATTTAAATCTTGTCCTCTAAGCTCATTTTCCCAATCAACTTCCAAGAAATACTTCTTTAGATCTTGATAATTTCCCTTTTTATAGTTTGGGCTCTTTTTGTAACTGTCATTGCTGTTTACTATGTCATATGCTATCCTGAAGTTATAATTTAGTACTGCATGATCGCTTTTGCCGAGTGGAGGGTGATATATTAAACTGTCAATATCATTTTCTTGCCTAGTAAATATTAGATCTAGCACTGAGGTACATCAAGTCCTCTTTTTCTGGTGGTTTCCCTCACATGTTGAGTTAGGAAAAACGCTTGTACGAGATCCAGGAGCTTTTGGTCCCAACAGCTTTCTTGGATAATTATATCTAGAGTATTCCAATTTATATTTGTATTGAAATCCCCAGTTAGTATAATTCTTTCCGATTTCTCTTCCATTTTATGTAGTAATGATCTTATACTCTGAATTGTACTCTGTGTGTGTGTGTGTGTGTGTGTGTGTGTGTGTGTGTGTGTGTTAATGTGTGTGTGTGTGTGTGTGTGTGTGTGTGTGTGTGTGTGTGTGAGTGTGTCGATGAGTGTGTGTGTATGTGTTAGTGTGTGTGTGTGTGTGTGTGTGTGTGTGTGTGTGTGTGTGTGTGTGTGTGTGTGTGTGTATGTGTTCTTACCTAATTGTTCTTACCTAATTGTATCTTTACAGGAATGAGTCAAGCTCGTACTGTCCCGTGTCTTAAACCATATTTATCGTACATATCCTTAAATTTGTGAATTGTTTTGGCACACATTATTTTATTCGGTAGTGCATTCCATTGATCAATTGCTCTATTTGGAAAACTAAATTTCCTTACGTCTTTATCACCTCTCTACTTATGCAATTTTTTGCAGTGTCCTCTTGCTGATGCTTCTCCATATGTTAAGTAATCATTTATGTCTATTTTCTCCTTTCTTGATATGCATTTATATAGCATTATCTTGTCACCTCTTTTCTTTCTCTCCTGTAGTGTTGGTAGATTCAGTTTATTTAGTCTTTCTTCGTAGCTTAGGTCCCTTAAGCTTGGTATCCATCTTGTAGCGGTCCTTTGAACTTTTTCAATCTTGTCTATGTGGTTTTTGAGATGAGGACTCCAGACTACTGATGCATATTCCAGGGTTGGTCTAATGAATGATGTTATTATCCTTCTTAGCATGTCTTCATTTATGTATGTGAATGCTATTCTCATATTTGCAAGCAGTGTATACATGTTCCGTACCTTCTCGCTGATATGGTCAGCCGGAGATAGTCTGTTATTGACAATCACACCTAGGTCTTTCTCTCTTTCTAATGTGTATAGGGTTTTATTTCCTAACTTATAATCCCAATCAGGTCTTTTTCCACTTTTACCAAACTTGATTACGTGACACTTGTCCACATTGAATTCCATTTGCCATGTACTACTCCATTCATGAAGTTTATTTAATTCTTCTTGTAGCTCCTTACAAGAGTCTGTGTTAGTAATTCTCCTTTGTATTTTTGCATCATCTGCAAACATATTCAGATAGCTCTCATTTCCAGTGTTACTGTTTATATCATTTATATACAATAAAAACATGATTGGTGCCAGCACTGAACCCTGTGGTACTCCACTAGTCACTTCTTTCCATGATGAGTACGAGTAGTTTCCTCTTAGTACTGTCCTCATTTCTCTTTTTATGAGAAAGTCTTGCATCCAACAAAACAGTTTGCCTCGAATTCCTCCTTGATGGTACAGTTTCCATAAAGTCTCTGGTATGGTACTGTGTCAAAAGCTTTCTTGAAATCTAAATAGATACTGTCCACCCATCCTTCCCTTTCCTGTATTGTGTTAGTTACTCTGTCATAGTAGCTCAACAGATTAGTAACACATGATTTTCCTTTTCTGAAACCAAACTGTCTTTCTGTTATCATACTGTGTTCTTCTAGATGATTTACCCAAGCTTTTCTTATATGTTTTTCTAATACCTTGCTTACAACACTGGTCAGTGATACTGGTTGGTAGTTGAGTGGATTTTTTCTATTTCCTTTCTTGAATAAGGGGACAATATTTGCTTTTTTCCAAATATCAGGTAGTTTACCTTGACTCAAGGATTTCTTGAAAATTAAAAATAATGGTTTACTTAATTCCTTTGCACATTCTCGTAATACCCAACATGAAATTTCATCAGGACCACTTGCTTTTCCTCTTTCTAATCTACTTAACTCCACCTGTATTACTTTTTCTGCTATTTGTATATCTGGTAGTATGTGTGGACATGCGTGTTCCACATAGTCCCTCTCAAAATTTTTTTCTTCTGTAAAAACTAATAAAAAATTCTTATTTAGTGCTTCACAAATATCTTTTTCTTGTGTATAAGTGATTCCCTCGTCCGTAATGGATTGTATTATATCTTTTACTTTAGTTTGGTTCTGATATAGCTGTAAAACAACTTTGGTTGATCACTTCTCTTATTTATAATATCCTCCTCAAACTGTTTTTGGGCTTCCCTCCTTATTCTTGTATAGTCGTTTCCTGCCTGTTTGTAATTATTATACGCCCTTTCACTATTGTGTCTTCTGTATCTATTCCACAACAAATCTCTTCTTTCTTTTTATTTTTTACATTCTGTATTGAACCATTTTTGTATTTTCTTATCTGCTTCTTTGTGCTGTGAGATGTACTTCTGGACTCCTATTTCATAAAATTCACAATTTTTTTTATATACATCATTTAAATCTTGTCCTCTAAGCTCATTTTCCCAATCAACTTCCAAGAAATACTTCTTTAGATCTTGATAATTTCCCTTTTTATAGTTTGGGCTCTTTTTGTAACTGTCATTGCTGTTTACTATGTCATATGCTATCCTGAAGTTATAATTTAGTACTGCATGATCGCTTTTGCCGAGTGGAGGGTGATATATTAAACTGTCAATATCATTTTCTTGCCTAGTAAATATTAGATCTAGCACTGAGGTACATCAAGTCCTCTTTTTCTGGTGGTTTCCCTCACATGTTGAGTTAGGAAAAACTCTTGTGCGAGATCCAGGAGCTTTTGGTCCCAACAGCTTTCTTGGCTAATTATATCTAGAGTATTCCAATTTATATTTGTATTGAAGTCCCCAGTTAGTATAATTCTTTCCGATTTCTCTTCCATTTTATGTAGTAATGATCTTATACTCTGAATTGTACTCTGTGTGTGTGTGTGTGTGTGTGTGTGTGTGTGTGTGTGTGTGTGTTAATGTGTGTGTGTGTGTGTGTGTGTGTGTGTGTGTGTGTGTGTGTGTGTGTGTGTGTGTGTGTGTGGATGAGTGTGTGTGTATGTGTTAGTGTGTGTGTGTGTGTGTGTGTGTGTGTGTGTGTGTGTGTGTATGTGTTCTTACCTAATTGTTCTTACCTAATTGTATCTTTACAGGAATGAGTCAAGCTCGTACTGTCCCGTGTCTTAAACCATATTTATCGTACATATCCTTAAATTTGTCAATTGTTTTGGCACACACTAGTTCATTCGGTAGTGCATTCCATTGATCAATTGCTCTGTTTGGGAAACTGAATTTCCTTACGTCTTTATCACCTCTCTTCTTATGCAATATTTTGCAGTGTCCTCTTGCTGATGCCTCTCCATATGTTAAGTAATCATTTATGTCTGTTTTCTCCTTTCCTGATTTCCATTTATATAGCATTATCATGTCACCTCTTTTCCTTCTCTCCTGTAGTGTTGGTAGATTCAGTTTATTTAGTCTTTCTTCGTAGCTTAGGTCCCTTAAGCTTGGTATCCATCTTGTAGCGGCCCTTTGAACTTTTTCAATCTTGTCTATGTGGTTTTTGAGATGAGGACTCCAGACTACTGATGCATATTCCAGGGTTGGTCTAATGAATGATGTTATTATCCTTCTTAGCATGTCTTCATTTATGTATGTGAATGCTATTCTCATATTTGCAAGCAGTGTATACATGTTCCGTACCTTATCGCTGATGTGGTCAGCCGGAGATAGTCTGTTATTGATAATCACACCTAGGTCTTTCTCTCTTTCTGATGTGTATAGGGTTTTATTTCCTAACTTATAATCCCAATCAGGTCTTTTTCCACTTTTACCAAACTTGATTACTGTACATGACACTTGTCCACATTGAATTCAATTTGCCATGTACTACTCCATTCATGAAGTTTATTTAATTCTTCTTGTAGCTCCTTACAAGAGTCTGTGTTAGTAATTCTCCTTTGTATTTTTGCATCATCTGCAAACATATTCAGATAGCTCTCATTTCCAGTGTTACTGTTTATATCATTTATATACAATAAAAACATGATTGGTGCCAGCACTGAACCCTGTGGTACTCCACTAGTCACTTCTTTCCATGATGAGTACGAGTAGTTTCCTCTTAGTACTGTCCTCATTTCTCTTTTTATGAGAAAGTCTTGCATCCAACAAAACAGTTTGCCTCGAATTCCTCCTTGATGGTACAGTTTCCATAAAGTCTTTGGTGTGGTACTGTGTCAAAAGCTTTCTTGAAATCTAAATAGATACTGTCCACCCATCCTTCTCTTTCCTGTACTGTGTTTGTTACTCTGTCATAGTAGCTCAACAGATTAGTAACACATGATTTTCCTTTTCTGAAACCAAACTGTCTTTCTGTTATCATACTGTGTTCTTCTAGATGATTTACCCAAGCTTTTCTTATAAGTTTTTCTAATACCTTGCTTACAACACTGGTCAGTGATACTGGTTGGTAGTTGAGTGGATTTTTTCTATTTCCTTTCTTGAATAAGGGGACAATATTTGCTTTTTTCCAAATATCAGGTAGTTTACCTTGACTCAAGGATTTCTTGAAAATTAAAAATAATGGTTTACTTAATTCCTTTGCACATTCTCGTAATACCCAACATGAAATTTCATCAGGACCACTTGCTTTTCCTCTTTCTAATCTACTTAACTCCACCTGTATTACTTTTTCTGCTATTTGTATATCTGGTAGTATGTGTGGACATGCGTGTTCCACATAGTCCCTCTCAAAATTTTTTTCTTCTGTAAAAACTAATAAAAAATTCTTATTTAGTGCTTCACAAATATCTTTTTCTTGTGTATAAGTGATTCCCTCGTCCGTAATGGATTGTATTATATCTTTTACTTTAGTTTGGTTCTGATATAGCTGTAAAACAACTTTGGTTGATCACTTCTCTTATTTATAATATCCTCCTCAAACTGTTTTTGGGCTTCCCTCCTTATTCTTGTATAGTCGTTTCCTGCCTGTTTGTAATTATTATACGCCCTTTCACTATTGTGTCTTCTGTATCTATTCCACAACAAATCTCTTCTTTCTTTTTATTTTTTACATTCTGTATTGAACCTTTTTTGTATTTTCTTATCTGCTTCTTTGTGCTGTGAGATGTACTTCTGGACTCCTATTTCATAAAATTCACAATTTTTTTTATATACATCATTTAAATCTTGTCCTCTAAGCTCATTTTCCCAATCAACTTCCAAGAAATACTTCTTTAGATCTTGATCATTTCCCTTTTTATAGTTTGGGCTCTTTTTGTAACTGTCATTGCTGTTTACTATGTCATATGCTATCCTGAAGTTATAATTTAGTACTGCATGATCGCTTTTGCCGAGTGGAGGGTGATATATTAAACTGTCAATATCATTTTCTTGCCTAGTAAATATTAGATCTAGCACTGAGGTACATCAAGTCCTCTTTTTCTGGTGGTTTCCCTCACATGTTGAGTTAGGAAAAACTCTTGTGCGAGATCCAGGAGCTTTTGGTCCCAACAGCTTTCTTGGCTAATTATATCTAGAGTATTCCAATTTATATTTGTATTGAAGTCCCCAGTTAGTATAATTCTTTCCGATTTCTCTTCCATTTTATGTAGTAATGATCTTATACTCTGAATTGTACTCTGTGTGTGTGTGTGTGTGTGTGTGTGTGTGTGTGTGTTAATGTGTGTGTGTGTGTGTGTGTGTGTGTGTGTGTGCGTGTGTGTGTGTGTGTGTGTGTGTGTGTGTGTGGATGAGTGTGTGTGTATGTGTTAGTGTGTGTGTGTGTGTGTGTGTGTGTGTGTGTGTATGTGTTCTTACCTAATTCTTCTTACCTAATTGTATCTTTACAGGAATGAGTCAAGCTCGTACTGTCCCGTGTCTTAAACCATATTTATCGTACATATCCTTAAATTTGTCAATTGTTTTGGCACACACTAGTTCATTCGGTAGTGCATTCCATTGATCAATTGCTCTGTTTGGGAAACTGAATTTCCTTACGTCTTTATCACCTCTCTTCTTATGCAATATTTTGCAGTGTCCTCTTGCTGATGCCTCTCCATATGTTAAGTAATCATTTATGTCTATTTTCTCCTTTCCTGATATCCATTTATATAGCATTATCATGTAACCTCTTTTCCTTCTCTCCTGTAGTGTTGGTAGATTCAGTTTATTTAGTCTTTCTTCGTAGCTTAGGTCCCTTAAGCTTGGTATCCATCTTGTAGCGGCCCTTTGAACTTTTTCAATCTTGTGTATGTGGTTTTTGAGATGAGGACTCCAGACTACTGATGCATATTCCAGAGTTGGTCTAATGAATGACGTTATTATCCTTCTTAGCATGTCTTCATTTATGTATGTGAATGCTATTCTCATATTTGCAAGCAGTGTATACATGTTCCGTACCTTCTCGCTGATGTGGTCAGCCGGAGATAGTCTGTTATTGACAATCACACCTAGGTCTTTCTCTCTTTCTGATGTGTATAGGTTTTATTTCCTAACTTATAATCCCAATCAGGTCTTTTTCCACTTTTACCAAACTTGATTACGTGACACTTGTCCACATTGAATTCCATTTGCCATGTACTACTCCATTCATGAAGTTTATTTAATTCTTCTTGTAGCTCCTTACAAGAATCTGTGTTAGTAATTCTCCTTTGTATTTTTGCATCATCTGCAAACATATTCAGATAGCTCTCATTTCCAGTGTTACTGTTTATATCATTTATATACAATAAAAACATGATTGGTTCCAGCACTGAACCCTGTGGTACTCCACTAGTCACTTCTTTCCATGATGAGTAGTTTCCTCTTAGTACTGTCCTCATTTCTCTTTTTATGAGAAAGTCTTGCATCCAACAAAACAGTTTGCCTCGAATTCCTCCTTGATGGTACAGTTTCCATAAAGTCTTTGGTGTGGTACTGTGTCAAAAGCTTTCTTGAAATCTAAATAAATACTGTCCACCCATCCTTCTCTTTCCTGTATTGTGTTTGTTACTCTGTCATAGTAGCTCAACAGATTAGTAACACATGATTTTCCTTTTCTGAAACCAAACTGTCTTTCTGTTATCATACTGTGTTCTTCTAGATGATTTACCCAAGCTTTTCTTATAAGTTTTTCTAATACCTTGCTTACAACACTGGTCAGTGATACTGGTTGGTAGTTGAGTGGATTTTGTCTATTTCCTTTCTTGAATAAGGGGACAATATTTGCTTTTTTCCAAATATCAGGTAGTTTACCTTGACTCAAGGATTTCTTGAAAATTAAAAATAATGGTTTACTTAACTCCTTTGCACATTCTCGTAATACCCAACATGAAATTTCATCAGGACCACTTGCTTTTCCTCTTTCTAATCTACTTAACTCCTCCTGTATTACTTTTTCTGCTATTTGTATATCTGGTAGTATGTGTGGACATGCGTGTTCCACATAGTCCCTCTCAAAATTGTTTTCTTCTGTAAAAACTAATAAAAAATTCTTATTTAGTGCTTCACAAATATCTTTTTCTTGTGTATAAGTGATTCCCTCGTCCGTAATGGATTGTATTATATCTTTTACTTTAGTTTGGTTCTGATATAGCTGTAAAACAGCTTTGGTTGATCACTACTCTTATTTATAATATCCTCCTCAAACTGTTTTTGGGCTTCCCTCCTTATTCTTGTATAGTCGTTTCCTGCCTGTTTGTAATTATTATACGCCCTTTCACTATTGTGTCTTCTGTATCTATTCCACAAGAAATCTCTTCTTTCTTTTGATTTTTTACATTCTGTATTGAACCATTTCTGTATTTTCTTATCTGCTTCTTTGTGCTGTGAGATGTAGTTCTGGACTCCTATTTCATAAAATTCACAAATTTTTTTATATACAGCATTTAAATCTTGTCCTCTAAGCTCATTTTTCCAATCAACTTCTAAGAAATACTTCTTTAGATCTTGATAATTTCCCTTTTTATAGTTTAGGCTCATTTTGTAATTATCATTGCTGTTAACTATGTCATATGCAATCCTGAAGTTATTATTTAGTACTGCATGATCGCTTTTGCCGAGTGGAGGGTGATATATTAAACTGTCAATATCATTTTCTTGCCTTGTAAATATTAGATCTAGCACTGAAGGTACATCAAGTCCTCTTTTTCTGGTGGTTTCCCTCACATGTTGCGTTAAGAAAAAGTCTTGTACGAGATCCAGGAGCTTTTGGTCCCAACAGCTTTCTTAGCTATTTATATGTAGAGTATTCCAATTTATATTTGTATTGAAGTCCCCAGTTAGTATAATTCTTTCCGATTTCAATTCCATTTTATGTAGCAATGATCTTACACTCTGAATTGTACTCTCTGCCAGGTCCTCATATTCGTCTCTTTCCCATGTGTTTGATTTGGGTGGCATGTACAAATTGGCTACAATTACTTTACCTTCAGATGTGTCAATCTCTACTGCAATCACTTCTACTTGTGATGGTATATCTAGTTTTATTTCCTTGACTTTTAGATATTTCTTAGTTAATATTATAATTCCTCCTCCTTTTTTTTAAATATCTGTCTCTTCTCCATATATTGTATTCCTCTAAGTTTAGTATGTCATTGGATATCCTTGGTATTAATTTTGTTTCAGTTAGGCATATTATTTGTGGTTCATTTTCTCTGACATAATCATTCATCTCTAGTAATTTAGATACCATTCCATCCACATTTGAGTACATCAACTTTATCATCTTGTTTATATACTTGTCATGACATGGTTCTACTACCTTCCTCCTTTTTCTTCCATCCTGTTTGTGTACCACGTTCGTACCTGCAATCGTATTACTTTGTAAAAAAAAATTTCTTCTTCTCCTCTTCTGATCTTCCCTCATTTTTTGTTTTTGCTTCCTCCCTTTTCTCTTTCAGTAATTCCAGTTCCTCTTGTGTTAGGCATCTTTTTATCCATATATTTTTGAACTCCTCTTTTTCCTTAAGATTCTTTGCATTTTTTAGTATCTCTTCCACAGTGTTTACACTCTGGAAAGTCACTTTTAGAGGTCTTTTCTTGCTTTTCTCGTATTTCCCTAACCTTTTGTGTTCCTCTATGTGTTTAGTACAGATTTCCTCTGATACTTCTTTCAGTAAGCTCATTATATTTGCCATCTCCTTTTTGTCTCTTGTGATCTTGTTTTTAACTTCATCCTCTTCTATACCAGTGATTACTATTGATTTGTTTATCTCTACTGAATCTCTGACTAACTTTGGATTGTTTTGGATTATTCTTTTCACCTCCTTTTTAATGCTTTTTTCCTCCACCCTTGTTTCTAAGTCTTTCTTTACTTTCACCATTTCAGCATACGTGGTTTCTACATCATTTTTGTAGCTTTGCACAGCTTCATTTACTTGTGTTATCTTCTCCTCAATATCACTGCTCTGGTCAATAAGACTGCTAACTTGCCTAATTGTCTCTGTGTCATTTTTGAACTCTTCCATAACACTCTCGTGATTGACTACTGTACTTGCCATTTCACTCATTTTCTTCCTAAGTGTACTCAATTCCACGGTTAGTTCACTGATGGTTGTGTCTTTCTTATTGGCCTCCCTTCCTAGTTTTTCTATTTCTTCCTTTTGCAAGTGCATCTGCTTCTTTATTTCATCAATTTCATTTTTGAAAGCCATTTCTAGTTTGTTTACACGTTCAACCAGTCTATTGTGGGTCTCTACTTCAACCAGTTCTTGGTAGAAATCATCATTTTCTTTTTACCTTTACCCCTTTTCTTTTCCAAATTTGTTTTACTGAAGTATGTATCCATTTTGCAATACTTAAAGTGCAAAGCATATATTTACAATCTCCGTCTTGTTGTAGTCTAAACAAACCTCAGAGATGACTCAGCGTATTCTTTCGTCTTGGTTCTATTTCCTGTTTTTACAAGTCTTGTTTAAACTTATTTTTTTTTTCCTTTTAATAATGAACAATCATTTAGTCTAACCTGGTACCAAGCTTGACTCATACAAAGATATTATTTAGGTAATGCCACTGGCCGTGATGATTTGGTACGGAGCGCCGGTGTCACACGTCCGCCTAGATTGAATCCCTCTGCGTGTGTGTATGTGTG